>NC_136425.1:55822500-56122500 GCF_052625555.1 Lactuca saligna
AAATAAATAACTAAAACTATGACACCGATGGTAATGGTGTACTTGTACATTGTTCTAGTGATGATTCCGATTAATGGTACACTATGGTTATTATATCCTGATTGCTTATAATATTTGTTAAATTTTCAAAATTTTCTTATAACTTTTGTTTAATGTATTTTTATTTTACATTTTAAATGTATAATACTTTTTAATAGGTAGCATCACATGTCCTGAGGGGACATGGAGGAGATGGTGGGGACAGACCTCCACACAGGGGCACACCCATTTTACCACCGGGTTGTGAATCTTGTAAATTACATGAAATTCTAAGTATTGGATATATTTTAAAGTTCTGAATTTCTAAATTTCTAATTCTATGTGTGAATGTAGCAAACCAGAAGAATGTGAATGTGTGTGACGAAGGTAGGAACTTAAATCTATATGATGCATATGAAGATAATGGTAGGAAGCCTTTAGTTGTGGATCTTCATACCTCTGGGAGGACCTATCGATTCGTAGGGGATAATGGACAACTATTTGTTAGATTGATCTCAAATAAAGTGGGATCAAATGTATTGGTGCATTTTCATCTTGGTGTCGTGTTCTGGTAGAGTATACAGATTCAACATATCACGAGTTAGAAGTAAGCATACAATATTTTACATATGTATTGAATTTTACACTTATTAAATATTTCTTTTACAAATCAAATATTTTTTTTGAAGGCCTATTTTGATCTTGATATGTATTAGGGTATAGATTTGTGGGAACCCGTTCGAGCGATTATCCAAGCCGACATGCAAAGAGCATAGAGATTGCAAGCATGATACGAAAACTCATTTTAACACAATCCTCGGATATGCAAACGGATATGCGGACGTGGAAACTGCATGAAGACATCTACTACCTAATTGGTCCATCGATGCTTGGAATAACATGGTTTTCTTGGTTTTTTTTTACCCGGGGATATAGATGTATGTCTGAAAAAAATAAAGTTAATTGGATGAAACTTTCGTATACAAGTGCTCACGGTTGTAGGTCAAATGCTCAAAGACTCTATTTGGTCGTAATAAATATATTTGTATTATATAAAATTGTTATCAACATTTACATAAATATATTTATAGTTTTTGTCTTATTATAGGAACAATAAGCACTATAACCGAAACATATTGAGGGTTGTAGATAGATGCGCTTCAAGGAAGGCACTGGTTGGTGTAAAAGTCGAGCACAAGAAGATTGCATAATTGATAAATGAAATTAATACATTGTTTAAATATGTTATTATTATTAACTACAGTTTTTTGTTTAAGGTATATTATTATTATTGTTTTAGTGTTTAAATTTAATTGTTTGTTTTAATTGTTGCATCTTGTTTGTTTTCTTTATTTTATAAGTAGATTCAAGAAGAGTATAAGAAAATGCAAACAGAGGTCGGGGAGGGTGAAATAGTAATTGAGAAAAAATGTCTTAGCCGTACCCCCCAGGATGAGACAAGGACATACTTGTGGAGTTTGAAAGAAACCTACCACCAACATGGGTGAAATTCCAAATCTTCCCAATATAAATCCTAAAATACGAATGACTCCTAATTTATTATGTTAACACAACAAATGAAACAATACTTACAACAATATAATGACTCGATGGCGACATGTATTCCTATCTTCAAACAGCCACCAATTCCTGACTTTCTATTCAATCTCAATACACAAGGTGCTACCTCTTACAAACCCACAAGAACGAGGGGATGAAAGAAGAAGAATATGATGATGATGATTGATTGATTGATTTTGTGTTATTTTTAACTATGTTAGTTATTGCATCTCATTTTGGTAAGTAATATTAGACTTGAATTTGAATAATATGTGTTTGTAATATTTATTAAATATTCGTATATTATAGATATATGCTGAAAATGTCTGAATTTTTTAAAGAAATGGGAATAATAAATTTACAGAATCTGTAAAAACTATAAAAAGAATTAACAAACAAAAAAAAAACAAACAATGGCTATCCCGACGACATGTGATATAGGTCTTAACTGTAATAACGATTTTGACCTATGTCAACGACATGTCTTTGATATAGCTCTTTGATTGAGAATGGTTACAAACCTTTGGTGACAATATGTCGTCGTTATAAAGTCCAACTCTCCCGACTACATGTCGTCAGTATAGATTTGGCATATCCTGATGACGTGTCGTTGGTAGATGTAATTAATAAAACTTTTTTTTCGAAATAATTCCTGTTAGAACTTGTGCCGATGACATATCATCGATATATGGGGTACCTATCCCAACGGTTTCTATCCCGACTACAATTTCCACCTATGGCGACAATGCTATGTCGCCGACTCTGAGCCGTCGACAAGTTGTCAGCATAGGGTTAAAAAGTGTCATCAGGTTGTGATTTGTGTGGTGATGTGATTACGTTAATTTTTCTTGTAACCGTTGCCTCTACAAAAAAAAATAAATAAATAAATAAATCTAAATTAAATTTATTAACAAATTATTTAAAATCGATAATGTCACGAAAATATTAAATGGATTAATTATTTTGTCAATTGAAAAACATTTAGTAAACCAAATTCATTATGAAAATCTTATTAAATACTTTATATCTAAAAATGCTAGAAAGATTATCTTAATATCCTACATATATTCGTAAAAAACATACACACAACTTTAAAAATAAATAAATAAATAAAAATAAAAATAACTCCATCATTTATAAATTTTTTAGTTTATTATTGTCAATTCCAAACCCGAATAAAAAATAAATTTATAACATTAAGTATAGTAAAGGCTAATGGCCTTAAATTTTTTTTTTTTTTTTTCGCTTAGAGCCCCAAAAGTGGTTGAGTCGTTTATGGCACGCATAATCACAAAGTGAAGACTTTTAGGAGTCTTAATACAAATACAAATGTAGAAGGGACTCCAGAGGAGGTGGAATGATTTCAAGAATTTGAAGATAAGATGATGATGAAGACGAGACTTGACTTTTGTGATCACTCTTCTGATTCAGATGAAAACGACCTTGAATCATAGGAACAATATTGTTTGTTGTCCACTGTAAATTATTTGTGATACCCACTTTAATATATTCTATCTTACTACTATTTCACACATGTAACTGACCATAGAAAACTTATATAAAACTACGTACGTGCATAGAATTTAGAAGCAAGCAGTAGCTCGCCCAATACACTGATTAGATGATCCACAGGACACTGAACACAGTGCCTAACAAAGCCAAGACATACAAGTATTTAGACAAATGTAGACCTGTAAATTGAAGGTACAATTTGTCAACACAAATAAGTGTATATCTCTAGTGTAATATTTGAGAAAAACCTCCACCGTTGAACTCAAATTCATGGAGAGCAATGACAGACTAATGGTCAATACGACATATTGTACCATGCAATATTAGACAAAAACAAGTCCGATAAAGAAACTCTCCACTAACCATATTCAACTAGAAATAGAAAACCCATGAGTTCCGTGCATTATCTCAAAACAGTGACAAGATAAGACCTGACACAAAGTTGATTCGCCTTTATTGCAATTTTGATAGAGCAAACACTCTGTTTGTGCTAAAAGGTCTTCATGGGAAACAAGACAACTTACACGATAACCTAAAATTAAAATAAATAAATAAAAATACTAAATCTAATGCAAATAAATTAATAATATACTCTATACTAGCTATACCATGCAAAATCCAGAGAAATATTCCTTTTTAAAGCTCCAAAAATAACTAGAAACATGTTATATGTTTCAAGGTAGGTTAAGTGTGCTTCTTCTCTTTATATTCTTTCGCAACTTTTCATCTGCATAAGACAAAATCTTATAACTCAAAAACTAGTAGTTGACTACAGTTAACAGTAAGAAATGATAAAACATTGAGTTGAAGTTTTGCGCACGAAGTGGTTTAAGGCTATAGTTGTCATGTCTCAAAAGCAAATGTCCACATAAATAATTCAAACAACAAATTATTTATAAACTCCATCCATGTGATTTAGTACAAGACAGGGTTATGTGGGGACGAAGGAGGAGACGTGAAGGTCCATCACTAACATGATGGTGGAGTGGTCACATGTCATAAGGTTATGCAGATATAAAGTGGGACATTAGAGTTCCCTCGAACATCATTATCATATGGAACTGAAGACCCAGCAAATTCGGATCTCAATATACAACTCTAGTTAAGGAGGGGATGAGTGTGTCACATTATGGACAAACACAGTTTATTGCCTTCTTATCCACAAAAAGATACCTTACTTTGGTCACATATATACATCATTATATTTTGGTGGGTCTTCTAAGACAAAGTTATAGTAGATATGGGGAACAAACAAATCCCCATTGATATGGGTTTTGGATTTTCTGTTGGAAATCGACTATTCCAGAAAGTTCAGTACTATAAGACCTGTTGATCACCTGAAGAGATATTTTGGCACTTCAAAACAAATTATTTCATATTGTTTGTGTACTTTTGACATTTTCAGCTTGTATTCTGTATCCTGTCTCGTAAGTGGTTAAAACATCAAATACTCATTAAATACTCATTGGGGGAGAGTATGACTTTCCCTTATCATGTATTTGGATAAGATAATATACTGGATAATTTAAGTAAGTTACTCAACCTTGACTTGTGAAAATGCTCCAATTTCACGAGTAAAGTGATTTATCTAAATTATTATGCAATGATTTAATTATTGCAAAAGTGCCAAATAACAAAGCATGTGAATTAAAGACTCGTGTCTAGTGCATACTACCAAGACATCACTTAGGTTTCTGTCAGAGTGGAGTTTTGTTTTGCAAAGTAGAACTGGAACTGATGATGGTGGTTTTATCATCTTGTACACTGGTCATCCACACACACCATGGGGACCTACAACTGGATGGAAACAAGCTTCGTCGTGAATGCATGATTGGTTTAACTCTAAAGAGAACTGATCATGAGGTATACCCCTAAGAAAGATCCAGAAAAAGATCAACATTTTGATGTATGTCATTCAAACCTACAAAGAAACTATTAAACAAACATAAAATGACATTTGTCACATGGAGACTAAAGCAAGTCAAATATACACTAATAGACAGCTAAGTTATACGTTATCCTACGGACTTATAATAATAGAAAGCGCTTCTTCTTAATTGATTATTTCGGCACAATATAATTTTTAAGGATTTTATAAGTTGAAATAGTTAAGAGTTAGTATCTAGTAGTTCTAATTCGACTTGCGATCTAGGAAAATATAACCCAAAATTGTATGAAAGAACAAAAGCATAAATTTTTGATTGAGGCTTGTGTTTAACACACTTTCCTTAAAACAAATTCGCCCTATATGGGTGTTTGTTTCCCAGGATACAACAGTAGAAAGCAATTCTTCTAGATTGATCGAACTTGTTTTTGTATCTTCCAATTGCCGATTAACTATCGCAATGGATTGAGATTGCCGAAACTGGTTTAGGCCATCCTGGTATATCTTCCAAAAATTGTCGTAGCCATTCAGCTTCTTCTTTGCTTTTAGCAAGTGTTATAAATTCTGATTCCATGGTGGATCTAGCTATAATTGTTTGTTTTGAAGATTTTCATGATATATCTCCACCTCCAAGTGTGAACAAAAACTCACTAGTTGACTTGGAGTCTTTAATGTCATATATCCAATTTGCATCACTATACCCTTCTATCACCTCGAGATATCTTGTATAGTGCAACCCATAATTGCGAGTGTATCTTAAGTATTGTAATAATCTTTTAATACTCTTCTAATGTTCATCACTTGGATTACTGGTATATCTACTTAGTCTGCTTATTGCAAAAGCTAAGTCAGGTATGGTATAACTCATAAGGTACATCAGACTACCAATAATTCTTTCATATTCGACTTGTGCAACTCATCCACCTCTATTTTCACTTAGATTATGACTTGTATCAATTGGTGTCCTAGCTACAGTAGTATCACCGGAGTTGAACTTCGCAAGAATTTTAGCCACATAATGGGTTTGATTTAAAGTAAGTCCATTTGCAGTCCTTGTAATCTTCACACCAAGGATGGTGTCCGCTAAACCCATATCTTTCATGTTGAATCTTGTTTTTAGCATGTCCTTTGTTGATTGAACCATTTTATCCTTGCTACCAACAATAATCATATCATCAACATAAAGGCACAAGATAACATAACCCTCACTTGTGTTTTTTAAATAAACACACTTGTCACATTCATTAATCGTGTATCCATTTTCCAACATCACATGGTCAAACTTTTGATGCCATTGTTTTGGGGCTTGTTTCAACCCGTGTAATTACTTCACTAGTATGCAAACCTTTGATTCTTTTCCTGAGGCAACATACCCTTCTGGTTGTTCCGTGTAGATTTCTTCTTCTAAATCCCCGTTTAGAAAAGTTGTTTTAACATCCATATGATGTACTTCAAGATTTCTTATAGAATCGATTGCAAGTACCAATCTAATGGATGTAATACGTGTGACAGGAGAGTACGTATCAGAATAATCAAGGCCACTTTTCTGTCTATAGCCTTTAATTACTAGTCTTGCCTTGTACTTGTCAATGGTTCCATCCACTTTCATTTTCTTCTAGAAAATCCATTTATAGCCTAGTGGTTTGCAACCTTGAGGTAAATCCACTAGCTCCCATGTATGGTTTTGCAAGATGGAATCCATTTCGCTTTTAATTGCCTCTTTCCATTGAGGTCCTTCTGAGGAGGTGACTATCTTTTCGAAAGTTTGAGGCTCTCTTTCAACCATTTAAGTGTAGAAATCATCTCCAAACGACTTCTCCACTCGTGCCCTTATAATTCTATGGGACTCTATTTCTTCCTCAATTTCTTTTTCATAAGAGGATTCATTGTGCTCAATTAACTTTGAAGCATTTGTCTCAACCTTATGAAGACATGGAAACATATTCTCAAAGAACGATGCATTTCTTGACTCCATTATTGTGCCTTTGTGAATTTCTGGAATTTTTGAGTCATGCACAAGAAATCGATATGCACTACTGTTTCGTGCATATCCAACAAATATGAAATCAACAGTATTGGGTCCTATCCTAACCACCTTGGGTGCAGGTACCACGACCTTTGCAAGGCACCCCCACACTAGAAGGTATTTGTAGGATGGTTTTATACCTGACCGTAACTCTTATGGCGTTTTATCCGATTTCTTTCGTGAGACCTTTTTAAAAGGTAGTTAGCTGAAAGTATAGTTTCCCCCTACATTGAGGGTGGCAGCCCAGAACTTAACAACATGGCATTCATCATTTCCTTTAAGGTCCGATTTTTCCTTTCTACCATACCATTTTGTTGTGGTGAATAAGGTGCAGTAAGCTCATGTATGATACCATGAGTTACAAAATTCCTCAAACAGTGATACATATTCACCTCCACGGTCACTTCTTAGTACTTTAATTTTCTTATTAATTTGAAATCCAACTTCACTTTTATAAACTTTAAACTTCTCTACAGCCTCATCTTTACTTTTAAGTAAATAGACATAGCATAATTTAGTGCAATCATCAATAAAAGTATTAAAGTACTTATTTCCACCTTTATATGGAATTGATTTCATGTCACACATATCGGTGTGAATTAATACAAGTGGTTCGGTTGTCCTTTGAATGGACTTGAAAGATTGTCATGTTAATTTCGATTCAACACAAGTGTTGCATTTATATTTTGAGTCAGTGTGAAAGTGTGTTATGTGATTGAGTTTAATTAAATGACGAAGAGTATCCAAATTAACATGTCCTAATCTAGCATGCCATATATTTGAGTACTCAAGCAAGTAAGTAGAAGAGTTATTCATTTCATTATCCTGGTCACTTGGCTTAAGAGTCATTACATAAAGTTTGAACATACCCCTATCATCATACCTCGTACCCATATACACACCATTTTTGGTTAACACAAATTTATCTGACTCAAACACCAAGCGAAAACCATGCTTGTTCAACAAACAACCCGACACAAGATTCTTACGAATTTCGGTTACATACAACACATCATTCAATGACAACTCTCTTCCCGACATCATCTTCAACACAATCTTTCCAAAACCTTGGATATCAGAAGTGGCCTAGTTTCCCATGAACAGCTTGTCACCATTATCCACAACCTTGAATTTTCTGAACCATTCTCTATTTGAGCAAACATGACGGGTTGCTCCTATATGAATCCACCACTCCCTTGGATTGGACTCCACAAGATTAACTTCAAAAATAATCGTTGCAAGATCGATGTTAGAAACATCTTTAGTTATCTTCTCCATAACATTTTCCTCTTTAGCCTTCTTTAGAAGTTTGCAATTTGCAGCCCGATGACCTCGTTGGTCACACTTATGGCAATTTCCTTGAAACATTTTCTTAAAATTTCTACCTTTAGCTACCAAGTTTGAACCATTGCCTTTCTTTTGGAATTTCCCCTTTCCAGATTTATTCTTCCCAAGAGTTTGACCATGCTCAACCACATTAGCTTTTTTAGAAGTAGGGGTATAACTACTCTTTTAAGCTATCTTATTGTCCTTGTCAATTCGAAGGCGAACAATAAGGTCCTCAATGGACATCTTCTTTCTCTTATGTTTCAAGTAATTCTTGAAATCAACCCAACTAGGGGGTAGCTTCTCACTCATGGAAGCAACAGAATAAGGTTCATTTAACCTTATACCCTCGGCATGCATGTCATGTAGGAGGACTTGTAGTTCTTGGACTTGGAACATAACAGTTTTGCCATCCACCATTTTATAGTCAAGAAATTGGGCAACCATAAATTTCTTTGTCCTAGCATCTTCAGTTTATAATTTTTGTCCAATGAGTCCCATAGTTCTTTGGCTATCTTTGTTACAGAATAGAAATTATAAAGTGAATCAACAAGGCCATTAAGAACATAATTCCTACACAAGAAATCAGAATGTTTCCAAGCATCAATAGCAGTTAAAGCTTGCATATCTCCTTCTCCTTCGGGCATCCGAGGAGCCTCTTTAGTTAAGAATCTAGCAAGATTCAATGTGGTAAGATAGAAGAGCATCTTCTACTGCCACCTTTTAAAGTTCAGTCCAGAAAACTTGTCAGGTTTCTCAGCATTATTGACCGGCATGGTCATCATTGGAGCTCCTTGAGCATTAGGAGTACCATTAGGCTTTGGTGGTTGGGAACCTTCACCAGTTGCCATGCTACAAAAGGAAGCAAATGTAAATTTGTTAAAGATTAAAATTCAATAACAACTAAACTATTAAGTATTGTATATTTCCATAAAACAGATTCTGAAAGGCTGTGAAACAAAAGAAAGAATCTGAAAATTGTTTTAGAAAACAATTTTGAAAACAGCAACAAATTATGGATGCAATATCCTTAAAAAGTTAGATACATGTAAACAAAAAAGCAAGAAAAAAAACATAGAAAATGTCTTAGAAAACGATTTCTGAAAACAGATTCTACAAGTGTGAGGGAGGAAAAAAAATTGTTTATATTAGCATTGTAAGATGAAACAGAAGCAATTTTTTGTTTTTTTTTTCAAGTATGTTCTGCATAAACGATTTGTTTTAAAAAATTTAGGAAAATATAACCCAAAATTATACGAAAGAACAAAAGTATAAATTCTTGACTAAGGCCTGTGTTTAACACAGTTTCCTTAAAACGAATTCACCCTATATGGGTGTTTTTTTCCCACGATATAACAGTAGAAAGCAATTCTTCTAGATTGCTCGAACCCTCACTTGGCCCGGATTATACCTTGTTTGCAACAAGAGAGAAAAGATGAAGCAGAAGCGTAAGAGAGGAAGAGAGTGATTTTATTTCATCCTGTGTCTGGAATCAATCACATATGCATTGTATATATCACATATGCATTGTATATATACTACCCAATGTAACCGATGCAATTAAAATGAAATCGTAACTGTCACAATTAAATAAGAAAATTAATCAAGAAATCAAAACCGAAATTCATGATTAATTGCTCTTAATTCTTTTTGTAACTATTAAAAAACGCAAAAAAGGTCTTTGAACTTTTCTGGTCGACCTATGGTGCATTCATGCCCGCACACAAGTTCATTGGCCCAAAGCCAATTTGGCTCGCATTTGCTCCCCCGCCCCCCTGCATGCGTGCAAGAGAGAGCCTTGGTTCTAATAAGTCTTGCAAAGGTAGCTACTCTTTGTAGTTATAAACCAATTTCCTTTTCATTCTCCCACCAACGTGGGATGAGTTTGAAACCCACTTAACTCTTTTATATTCTCTTCTAATTGCCCTATTTTGACAAGTAATTTCTCATTCATTTTTAATCTATTTTGGACGTGCGATATATCGAAACGTAGATATCACGGAGGAGAACACAAATATACAATCAATAAATCGATTTGATTATATTTAGAGTCCAAAATTTGTGCTCAAAAATGGCGAAAATCCATTTTTGGAAATTAATTAAATTGATTTTCCAACATGATCAACACAAATGCCAAAATTAGGTTTTTACATCAGAAATGGAAAGAAAATGTCGAATAGGAGAAGAAATAAATGAGGTATGGAGAATAGTGAGTTCGTATAATTAACAATTATCCAAGACGGTGGTGAGTGATGCTTCTTCCGGTGTAGTCAACCTCAACGTATCACGTTTATTCTCTTGGACCAATTTGAGGTAACCTCTAAAACTCAAAAGGAAAATTAATGGAAAAAAGGTAACCTTGAAACTCAAAAGTAAAAATCAATGGACAAAATTAGGTTATTATATGTTATAACACAAAAGTGCATGAATAGTCTTGTGCTTAGTTGAAAATTGTTATTTTGATCCAAAAAATTTTAGACTGCATCAGAATTTCAAACATTTCATTTTGTTGTGAATTTAGTTCAATTTTATTTTAACTTTTTTATAATGACGATTTTACGCTAGATATTTTCTTTTTCAATTTTTTATCACAGAAATTAAAAAATCTCTCTCTCTCTCTCTCTCTCTCTCTCTCTCTCTCTCTCTCTCTCTCTCTCTCTCTCCCCCCCCCTCCAAATACAAACACACTCAAGAACACATTCATATTCATGAACACATACACAAACACTTCATATTTTTTAGGTTTATTCTTCAAAACACACACTCAAGAACTCATACACGAAATCAGATCTGATGAAGGTTTCTCGGATGAGGTGACATCCCCAATTTACTGACCAAGAAAGATCGATTTATTTATATATATTTAAAATCAGAGTTTTATTTTTTAATGAATATTATAGTGGAATTTGTTCCCAAAAAACATGATTACAATCAAAGCATTTCCGAAGAAATGTATTTTATTTATATTTAAAACACTGGGATGTCATCGTCAATAAAATACATAAGCATAAACGGAAATAATATAGGCCTTCCAAACATCTAGTATTCTACTGGCTTATAATCAATAGATCTTTCATCTGATCATCACACATGTGCTCTCGTGTCACTACTTGTAATACAAGAAACTAAGTTGGTCAAACTTAGGAAAGTCTGGTTGGCACATAGGGTTTCAACCACAATAATTAAATTATTTAATTGTATTTTTTTCATCAAACAATTCACCTGATAACCTATTCCCGTTATCCTCACATTATAACCTTAAATACTAGTCTCAAGGGACCTATCATAATGATCACTTTAAGCATAGTAGACAATACCGCTTTGGGGATTCCTTCATGATATTTGTCAATAAGGCAACCATGGGGGGATGGAGTACATCTGGTGAACACATAGTTTAAAAACATCTACATGTTGCAAGTCTGCTACCGTTCCACTTGACCGTCTAGAATAGTTTGTAGTTGTCATATATACTCTGCTAGACAACTGGATCATCCATTCATCAAGTCCTCTCATCATCATCTCATCATTTTCATCACCCATCACTACGTACTATATTTTATGCAAATATATATATACTTTTAAATAAAATAAAATCATATAATTCATTTAACATATATACCAAGTAATTCAGATAATAGGTACACATAACATTTAATCATCTACATACTTTATATCTATGTGTAAGTTGAAAGCATTATGCACTCACTTGTTAAAGTGATGCCTCGAAACTTGGACATTGCTTTGCTTCCAGCAACTGACTTTTTCTTTGATGTAACCTAGTATCCTTATTACTAAGTCTTAGTCTCATATTCTATGTGATTTGGAATAGTCTAGACTTATCAATAATTCCAGTGAATACCGATAGTTCTAACCAATATGGATAATCCAGGAAAGATAGTTGGGAGGTAGGACCATTTCGGTTTATAGCCTTTCTGAAATCCAACAACCAAGTCAACATGACCATTCTAGTCACCACTCTCGTAAGTAGATCGATCAGTATTATAGTTTGGAATTACTTATAGTTCTTATTTATAAATTCATAACAACGACTATGAATTTAAATACAAATTACAATAAAATAGGGTGTAATTTATCTTTCAAGGATTCCGTAGACAAAAGTCTGTAAATTACATTGGCGGAATTTTGGGGTGATAACTACTAGACGTCGGTCTCATAGGGATCATTGAAGTAACCAAATTGCCCTAAATACTAAGGAAAATTTGGACCAAAGGAAGTAGAAATCGAGATAAATTAATTTAGAGAGGTATGGGAGAATAATGAACCTTAGGCAGCTATTTATAGGCTGAAACTCAGGCATGCACATCGTGCAAGGGCAGGTGTGTGCCGCGCACCTGCTTGCGCACTACTCTTCCCTTCCGAAAACTTGACACACGGCAATCAATGGGTGGAACAATAATTTCAAATTTTCAAATTTGCATAAATTCTTCACACGAGCTCCCTTTATTACGTTCTTTATATCCATGGAAAATTCTCAACGAGAACTTTGACTTTCATTAAGACTCTGTCAGCTAATTTTGAATTTATTTATTTTACACAAGCTTAGATTTTGAAAGCCCGTATAAAATGCATAACTCTTTCATTTGGCGTCAGTTTTCGACTATCTTTATATCGTTGAACTCCTATTAACGGGATCTTCAATTCTTGTTTAGATCATTTCAGCTAAAAATTGACTGGTCTAAAATATGATTTTTGTTCCCGTATTGTTGCGTTGAAACTTCGACAAATCATAACTTCTTTTCATGAAGTCAGATTTTGACGTTTTCTATATACACGCTCTCGGTTTAATGGCTACTATGACATTCGTTTAGATTGCTAAGGCTAAAAACTAACCTAAAAATTTTACTTTTTACAACGTGTGTTGTCGTAGTGGGTCGAATCGTAAAACTTCAAACGCTCATAACTTATTCGTTATAAGTCTGCTTGGAGCACTCCTTATATCTCAAGAATCCTCATCACGACTACTTCATGTTTCGTCAAGGATATTTTGCCTAGTTATTATTGTATTTCAAACGTGTATTGTATTCCTATTTTATTACATCAATGTAAACACGAATACTACAAATAATTACACATAGAACACATACTACTAAAATATTTTGTTCTTTATTTATTTTATATAAAGGTTACAATTTTTGACCCTAACTATTCCATCATATTATTAATGGCTAGTGGGAAACATGGAGATTACAATTCTCTCTCCTTTACGACGATTCAGTCATCGGAGTCATGCATCAACAACAGATGTGTATAGCGGTTTTTCATTTTGCTTTCTATCTCCTAGGTAAGGTTCATCCCTGATGTATGTTTCCATTGCACAATCACTAAATCCACCATCTTATGTCGTAACTTATTTATCTTATAGTCAACAATCTATTTGGGCTCTTCAATCGACGTATTGTCTTCATCAATCCTTAACTTCTAATTAGAATAATATTGGGAACTTCTCCTATAAACTTCCTTAAATAGTACACACGGGAAGTGTCATAAATACCATCCAGTTCTTCCAGAAATTCCAACTTATAAGTTTGGTTCCCAACTCTCTGAAGAACTTTGAATGGCCTAACAAATCTTGGACTCAACTTTCCTCTATTTTCAAATTATATATGTCCCTTGTAACATCCTAAAATTCAAGGCCAAAAATTTCATTTTTAATTAAGTAACTTATAAAATCGTTTATTGAAAATTTCATCAATATCATATCAATCCATAATCCCATAAGTCAATTATCATAAAACATGTCGTGGAATAATAATAATGACAAAGTACAATCCCATGGATCTCAAAAATGCGGAAATCATATGTGTGTGTGATGCACTACTACCGTGCTAGCTCCTTCCCCTTCGATGTAGAGGTACTTGAAAACAAAACTGTAAGCACGAAGCTTAGTGAGTTCCCCCATCATACCACATACCAAACATAACACATAATGCATAACATAATTGGGTACTAACTACCCCTTTGGTCCTGTCGACCGGTACCTTGCCTAGCATATCAGGGTACTAGTCTCCCCTTCGGTCCTATCGACCGGTATCCTGCCTAGTATATCATGGTGCTGGCCTCCCCTTCAATCCTTTCGATAGGTATCCGGGGACTATTTCACCCCTACCACTACCACATAATATAACAACACATGTGTCATAAACTGTCTAACATAACTAGGTACTAACTACCCCTTCGGTCCGTTTGATTGGTATTGGGGTCTAACCTACCCCTCCTATCACATATCACATAGCATCATAGCATACTAGCACATAATCATAACAGATAGCAACATACTAGATAAACATCACAAAGACAATTATCTCTACTATAACTCTTACTAGTGGGTCGGCCTTGTTGCGTTCGACCAACTTCTACTGGAAGGTAACTCACCTCATAAAGTTGAGTATCGAATCTGTCCTTGCTGCCGGGATCAACTCCTCTCAAATTCTACACATAATCATCTTCCTTAGTTACCATTTCATGCTCAACTTAGGTCAAAGTCAAAGTCAAAGTCAACACTAGAGCCAAAGTCAACTATATTTCAATGAATATCAAAATATACCATATCTAGTATGGGATGGTAGTCCTATGGTTTCCAATCTATATTTCCATGAATACTAAACTATATTGTACCTAGTACGGGATGGTAGTCTCATGGTTTTCAATCCATGTTTCCATGAATATCAAACTATATTGTATCTAGTGCGGGACGGTAGCCCCATGGTTTTCAAATTATATTTTCATGTATATCAAACTGTCTTGTACTTAGTACGGGATGTGAGTCCCATGGTTTTCAAACTATTCTCTATCTATAGATCGCATATTTCAAACTAATTCATATCTAGTTCGGGATAGTAATCCCAAGATCCCCAATATATAGTTTTATGTATTAAACTATACTCTGTAATATATAACCAGTCTTACATTTAGGAAAATATGGGATTTTCCTGGGGTAAAATACAACATATAAACGAATTGGTAACAAGTGATAACTAAACCAACTTTACATAAGAAAATATGGGATTTTCTTGGATAACAACCTCTTTGGTAAACCAACTTTACATAAGAAAATATGGGATGTTCTTGGATAACAAACTCTTTGGTAAACCAACTATACATAAGAAAATATGGGATTTTCTTGGATAACAAACTCTTTGGTAAACTAAAGGAAACTGGTATATTTTCAGAAAACAAACATCTTATGAACTCACCAGCTTTATGCTGATTTTCAAACCGCTTGTATTCTCAGGTCAGTGATAGACAGGTACCCAGCAATCCTTTTTGGAGAAGACGGAGCGTACTGAAGATCTCGTCTTTACTTTTGTTAATATGATGCATATGTATATTACTTGTACAACTTTACTTTTGAAACAAATGTAAATTCTATATGTAATGTAATGGTTGTTTACTTTACGTACTATGTGCATTGGATTTGATACTTAACGTGGAGTCCACCCCGAAAATGTTTCCGCCTTCGGTTTTTGGGGTGTGACACTTGCATAGGCATTGGGTTCTTAGATAGGTTGGGTTGTTTGGATACCATGAAGTCCTTGTCCTTGAAACCATTTCCTTTCCATTTCTCAGGTTCATTTCTCCCAATCACTTGCGATTCCACTCGACTAACAATTCAACTGTAGTTTCCCTCCTCCGACTGTTCTTCATTCAATTTGGGTTGCACAACAGAAATAGTAGGTTTACAACACCTCACTACACCTTTCGAAGTGTTTCTTATTACACTTCTCAGACCATTTTGCTTTACCACCTCCTCCAATCTTCTTGGGACCAAACTTTGACAATCTGCTCTACTTGTTGGCAACTGACGATCCCTTAAACTTTCTCTTTTCTTCCTACCACCACCATCTCCAGGCCCTTCTCTCTAATTTGGGTCTCCACGTTCTTAGCAGATCAGATGGCCTCTTTCAACATCCTTGCTATCTTCACCATCAGACCAAATTTTTCCGGTAGTCTGTTAGTAAACTTGTCAACCATTAAGAGTTCGGTAGGGACCAAATGAGGTACCAACTTTATCTTCTCAATGAATGTGGTAGCGTACTCACAGACACTTATTTTTTCCCTTTTTTAGATTCTGGAACTCGTTGTTGATTTCCAGAAGGTCTCTGTCAGAGCAGCACTCCTGTAACGAAGCAAAAATCAAGGGTAAAAATTTCATTTTTAATATAGCTTAAACATTAATACCATTTATTTCAAACATTTCAAACCATCATCAAGTAAAACATTTCTCAGAGCTCATCCCAAAATCATTCATTGTGGAAATCATAGGTGTGTGCACTACGATCAATCCGAGCCCTTCTTTTCCAAATCGATGATACCTGAAACCAAAACTGTAAATCGTAAGCACAAAGCTTAGTGAGTTCTCCGGAGCATATCCACATAGTCCACATAATCACATAATTTGTATCAGCTATAATAGCACATAATCCATATCATCTATAACAACACATAATCCATATTAATCACAGAAGCCATGCATATAAACATATAAGGATGTCGTGGGCTCCCCCCAGGGTCTTATACCTTCATGTCATGGGCTCCCCCCATGGTTTTTACCTAGGAGTGCCATGGGCTCCCCCACATGGTCTTATATCCACTGTCACAGGCTCCCCTCAGGTTCTTCCATGCAAGTATCACACAGATAACTAGCATATCACACATCACATAAACAACTAGTATAACACAAACCTCATAAACAACTAGTATACTACACATCACATAAACAATGCATATAAACATATCAGGATGTCGTGTGCTCCCCCCATGGTCTTATACCATCATGTCATGGGCTCCCTCACATGGTCTTTACCTAGGAATGCCATGGGCTCCCCCGCATGGTCTTATATCCAACTGTCGCGGGCTCCCCATGGGGTCTTCCATGCAATAAAATACATAATCAACTTAGCATATCATATCACAGAAGTATCTATCATACTACGTAACACATACATAAACATATAAGGATGTCGTGGGCTTCCCCCAGGGTCTTATACCATCATGACATGGGATCCCCCGCATGGTCTTTACCTAGGAATGCCATGGGCTCCCCCACATGGTCTTATATCCAATTGTCATGGGCTCCTCCTGGGGTCTTCCATGCAAATATCATATAATCACTAGCATACCACTTAGCATAAAGCTAACTATCATACCACATATCTCTACTACAGCTAATGTACCACATAACATATAATGGATCGGCCTTGGTGCCTTAGACCCATTGGTATGGTGAGAAGACTCACCTAACACTGTTGAAGTCCCGCAGATAAAACTCTAGCTGCTGGTTGACAGGTTCCTGAATTGTCAATCATCAAAATGATACCCAATTAATAATTGGGTTCTAATACACAACCATAATCTACACTTGGGTTAAATAGACCATTTTACCCCTAACCTATCTTGGTTCAAAACCAAGGCCCAAACTCACACCCTGAAGGCCCAAAAGACCAATAGTGAACCAAGGTCGAACATATGGCCTAATTTTCCAAATTGGGTCCAAACTCTACATGGACTTATTTTAAGGCCCAACCAATTATTCTAGTCAACAATTTGGCATTCTGATGTCACAATAGCTAATAATCCTCAAGGCCCGATTATGGCCCAAATATAGCCTAATTTTCCAAATTGGGCCCAAGCCTCTCTAATGGGTCTTATCCTAAAGCCCAATAATTTCCTCAGTCCATAAATATGTTCCCACTTGGCCCACAAAGGCCCGCATCAGCTTAATCCAATAAAAGTCCCAATAAGAACCCAAAACCCAACAAGGGTTTTTCACATAAAATGACGATTGGGATAAATTATTCCTACTTAACCCATTAAGGACTTAATCGATTAATTCCAAACATACAATGAAATCGGGCTTGAGTCATGTCTTCACTCCAATGGTCCAAAAATGCGGGTCCTGATATTTCCAAACCAATAATTCCAAAATTAGGGTTTTCTAAACCATAATTAGGGTTTTCAACCCAATAATAGCCCAATAGGCCCAAAACTAAGTCCTTAGATCAATTAGGGATTCATTAGGCCCACTAGGGTCTCATAAGGCCCATTAGGGTTTCATAAGGCGAGCACAACCCACTACCACCTCGGGTTGTGGTGGTCAACACCACCTCACAATGGTGGTTAGGGTTCTTGTCCATTCTTGTCCAAACATCCCCTACGAGATCTAAACACAACAAAGCACACTGTCACCCAACACGGCGGCTGGTGGCGGCAGGAGGCGGCAGCCACCACCTTACGGTGATGTTATGAGTTTTCTTTTCCTTATTTCATTTCCTATTACAATATACAATGCTTTAACCCAAAAATAAACAAACATACTAATAGATAAACACACACAGCCACCCTTGTGGTGGCCAGCGGTGGTACATGGCGGCAGCCACCACATCACGGTGGTGGTGGTGGCTTTTTCGTGAAATC
Source organism: Lactuca saligna (assembly GCF_052625555.1). NCBI lineage: Eukaryota > Viridiplantae > Streptophyta > Magnoliopsida > Asterales > Asteraceae > Lactuca > Lactuca saligna. Next base: position 55,841,262 of record NC_136425.1, read on the forward strand.
CAGTCAAGCAAATGACCACACTCATATTTCTATTCACAACACGAATCTAGCCACACACCTGGTGGCGTACGACGGCGGTAAAGGCAACCCTAGCAGCTGGCGGCGCTCTTCAGCGACAGAAAGAACACGGTCTCCTATGAGGAACGATGTCGTCGACTGGAGTCACGAACGGCGGTACAGTAGCGGAGATACGACATTGGAAAGGAATGGAGAAGGGAGATGGTAGTGCGAAACCCATCAAGCATAGCAGTAGCAGCCTCGCATCATGTTTTTTCGGCGACCCACGTGATGATCTTAGTTGTTCACAACTTCACCGGCGGCAATGGGGCTGGTGACATTCCGATGGCAAAGCTGCAGGTGGTTGGATGAGGCCTCACATGGCGGTGTTGGCTCACGTTTTCATTGGCGGTCGTTCGGCACTTCGTCTGCCAGAGAACAAGAGGGAAGTGGGTGGTGCGATGTCAGAAGGGAGAAAGAGGGTGGAGAAGGTGGCGGTTGTTATCCTTCCTAGGGTTATGGTTTCATAAGGTCTATATATACCCGACACCATGAACATATTGCCATAATGGCAGAAATGGTCCCTCCCCATAAACATCTTTGCAAACCAACTCCAAAATTTACGATTTATCCCCTGCCTTATGAAATCTCTTTCAAATCATGTCCAATACTTACCAAACCCACCCTAACTTCTAAAAATCTTTACAAAATACATCCTAAAATTACAATTTGACCACCGAAAGTCTAAAATATATCATTTGGCTCCCAGAAACCAACTCTCCACTAAATAATATAGATTTAGGGTGATTATTCGTTCATCAATTTTATCTATTTATTTATTTAATAAACAAGATGTTACAACTCTCCCCTACTTAAATTAGATTTCATCCTCGAAATCATTCCTTACCATTCCATACACGCCCAACCACCCAAGTAACATGGCCATAATCCTAGTCACACCCTAGCCTTCCTAGGGTAACTGTGACCAACCTTCGTAAGGTTCTAGAACCCAAAGATGAACGAATGTCCTACAACAAGATCACGTCTACTTTTTCCGAATTCTGAAGTCTCGAGAGGATTTGTCTCCCTGACAGACCGCCCACACTAAATCATTGTCGAATTCATTACATTTATCTCCCAACTAGCTACGCAACTTCTAATAACTTGAGGTTCCCACTAGAAAATAGAGTCATAGACCAAATTTCCCTGCAGTACACTTATATCTGACCCAAGCTAAGATAATCCCTCGAAACAAAGGACATCTAACCGATTGTTGAGCCAAAAACACACTTAGCAGTCCCACGCAACCTCACTTAACCTAATCTTGTTTTGGGCTCCCAAATTCTTTCTTGGGTTTCTATGTAGCTTTGTAATGTACTTAGGTTGTTCTTAAAGAGAAGATATATCTGCGAGTCTAGCGTGCTAGTGTATCACTTTGATCACATCTACGTGTATGAACTAGAAAAGCGAAGCTAGATTGGTCCTTGGTTTTCAAATAGTCGAGACCACATCATAAGGAATGCACCCTAATGTAAGTTGTTACTTTGAACTCTCTATATTGTTTGTATATTTCAATGGTATAATATATAGGTCTATATAGTTCATATTGGGTTCCTAAAATATGGAGGATAAGATAAGGAAAAGATAACTTAATAACTCATAAAGATATGCTTTGGGGTATACTTATATTACACAAAGACAATATAGATGTAACTTTAAAATATGTCACTTGTTATTATTCAGCCCATTTGTTAATAAAAATTTATTGTGCATGTGGTGTTCCTAAGATTTACGGTGAAGATTGTGTGTTCAATATATGTTTTTCTTTTTGTTATATTAAAAATAGTATGAAGAAGATTGTGTGTTCAATATATGTTTTTCTTTTTGTTATATTAAAAATAGTATGAAATAAAAAGACGTTAAATATAAATAAATAAGAACTTAGTCATTTCTTTTATTTCTAAAATTCATTGTTTCTTAAGAAGTTGGAAATAGAAGTTGAATTGTTTTTTATTTTGTTTCATAATGAATGATGTGTTTTATGTTTTGGAATGTCTATTAATTATTAAACTGACTATCAAACTTATATTGTTACCTTACATGATAATATTGTATGATTATAAGATCAACGAGTTTCACAAAACATAATTAGATGATAATGGTATATTATTAGAGGATCCAATGTGAAAAACATAGTTATATGATAATGTTATATTATTAGAGGAACAATGAGTTTCACAATGAAAAAATTATATATAATGTTGTATTATTACGGGATCAATAAGTTCCTGGTGAAAAAAGTATAGTCCCATGCATATTTTTGCTACTCAAAAAATTAATTCTTATAAATAATAGGGATGGCAAAATAAATCGAACCCGACGGGGACATCCAAAACCCGAGCATTTCGGATCGAGTAACGGATCGTTATCAGGGTTTTTATCAAGTTCGGGACAGTGAATAGGCTATTCTCGCCTTGATTATATATATATATATATATATATATATATATATATATATATATATATATATATATATATATATATATAATGTTTAAATTCTTTTTATCTTAATTGCACGCATTCAAAGATACAATACTTACTATGAGCAATCTTTTTAGTTATTAATAATCTAGTGTGATGATCTTTTTTTATTTTGTGATATATTATACTAAACTTAAATCAAATAATTTTTAATATAATGTCCAGTTTATTTTATTAAAGTGATACATTATATTTTTAATTTAAAACAGAGGCTAGAACATGTATTTTTTTAATAATGTAATTTTTTATTATATTTTTTTAAGACATCAAGGTACCCTAAACCAAAAAAAAACGATTTTGTTATGAATTGTTATAAACCCAATAAGATGCTTGAAACCCAACGAGAAAACCCGAAACACGATTGGGCGCGCTCATAAGTTACCCGAAAGATATCGGGGCAGGTTTAGGAAACCATGCCTGCCTCGTTGTCATTCCTAGTATATAAGTGTCATTAACCAATCTGTTAAATATTCTTATAATAATAAATTTAATTTTTTTTATATTTTCGAAGTTAAGTATATAACCAATAAACAATGTAAGTGTTATGTGCTTATCTTTGCTATTCAAAAAATTAATTCTTGCATTTAAGTGCCAAATATTCTTATAAGTATAAATTTAATTTTTTATATATTTTCACAAATTAATTATATAAAAATAAACAATAAACAATATAAGTTGTCTCTTGTTGATAAAAAGGGTTTAAGTTGTCAATCAATTGAATTAAAAATACAGAACGGACAAAAGGCCAGAATCAAGAGGAAGGATTACACTAATTAATTCGATACTAGGAAGTCTGTCGATTTTTTATTTCTCAATGTTCAAGGCTCCTTTAAAAGTGATTGAGGTTCTTAAAAGAAACAGGAGGAAGTTTTTATGGGGTGGAAGTAACTCGGGCTCCAAGATCTGTTGGATAGGTTGGGACACAGTATTAACTCCAAAACATTCGGGAGGTTTGGGAGTGTTAAGCATGCGAGCTTCCAACTTCTCATTGCTTGCAAAATGGTTGTGGTGGCTGAAAACATAACCATCAACCCTATGGTCAAAATTGATCATCTCAATACATCGTTTGGCAAGATCATGCAAGTTGTTCCCTATCAGATTGGCGGTTTCTAGAGTTTGGAAAAATATTGTAAGTATTACAACTGATTTTCAGGTTCATAACATTGATCTACATTCATTCCTTAAAAAATAACTCGGATGTGGGAACTTGACTTCATTCTGGTTCGAAAAATGGTTGGGTGGTTTCATTCTGAAAAATAAATATTCATCTTTGTTTAAATTAGAAACCATAAAACAATGCATAGTTATAAATAGATGTTCCGTATCAAACGGCCTACTGGTTTGTTCATGGAGTTGGAGTCGATTACCCAGATCCTTAACTGAATGGGATGTACTAAGCAGATGTACACTGAAGCTAAATAAGGTTGTCTTGCAAAGTTCTAATGACACTTGGAAATGGCTTGAGAACGCAGATGGAAACTTTTATGTGATCTCTCTAATAGGTGTGTAGGAATTTAAGGTATACACTCCATTAGCATATAAACATTGGAATAAACTGATCCCAATTAAGATTAATTTCTTTGGGTGGAGATCCCTTTTGAATCGATTGCCTTTCAAAGTGGATTTTGAAAAACGAGGTGTTAGATTGGTTTCAATGTTGTATGACTCTTTTGGGTTTGTTGCGGAATCAACCATGCTTATTTTACTCTATTTTCGATGGGTTAAGGAGATTTGGAACTTAATACAAACCTGGTGTGATTTAGATATGACACATGCCACATCAATTGAAGATCTTCTCTCAATAAAACATGTTTTTTTCAAGGGGCATCTCACCAAAAAGTCACACATGCCATACATTTAACTGCTTTATGGGGAATTTCGAAAGCTAGGAATGATCTTGTCTTTAAAAAATTACACTCATCTCCAACAAAGGTTTTTGAAGACATAAAAGCACTGGCTTTCTTGTGGGTTAAAAATAGAGGGTTTGGATCTCATTTGAACTGGGAATCTTGGTGTATTTTCCCTTTGGCTGCCATGTAATTTGGTTTTTTTGATATGTACTTTGTTTGCTCTCTTTTGCTTCTAGCTTCTTGCTAGAAGTTTTATATAAAAATTTTCCATTCAAAAAAAATTAACTAAGAGATTTGTAACTTTTATGGTGTAAAAAATGTTAGGTTTATAATATTATATAGAAAACTTCCAAGTATACTATTACAATTATAAGTGTTCATTATGATCATGTTAATTAATGTCTGCAACTACTAATTATTAGGAAGCTCAACAATCTCAAAATATGTTGCATCTCTTATAATGTATCACCAAAAATGTCAATCGAAAACAACATATACTTCTATTTGTAAACAATAACAAATAAAAACAAACATGATAACAAATGAATTTTTCGGTTCAAAGTATGTTGATGATGACACTTGTGGATTGTGTGGAGGGGTGTAACTAGGAATAAAACATACTTTTCACTTTTTTTCTTTTTATACCAACATACTTTTAGATTCTCACTTTTTATAGCAAGGTACTCTATTGTTTTTTTTATAACAACCTACTTTATTTTTCTGTATATCATTTTATACAATATATTTGTTCTAATAAATGAATCTTATACATATCACCTGGCTCTTTACTACACCAATACTTTGTCACGTGACATCTTCTCCTAAACTCTACCTTTTAATTTAGGATTACCAAATCATTTGCTTTCTATTTGTCACTCTTCTAGAGGTTTTAAGTAGTTTGCAACTAATTAAGAAAAATTTAGGTGGGGAATTTCCCTAAAGAAGATTTGGGTTATGTGTTTAACCAACATACATTTTCTAATATTAGCTGTTTGGATAAGGGTCAACATAATGTACACCATGGCACAAATAATGAAATGAAAAGCATAATAATAACTCATTCTTCAAGTTATAAATTTGATGCTATATTTGATGGACATATTGGTACCTCATAGGTTTTTGGAACCATATTATTCAATAGGCTCTTATATTGTTAACCATATGTTTGACTTTATTGTGTTTTAATCATCGAGAATGTTGTATGATTTACTTTATATTATTTGAAGTCCTTGAATATTTTTCATGTATGAATGTTTTTGGATGTATCATTGATTTGTTGGGTTGTTGGGTTGTTTGGTTCTCTGTTTAAAAAGGTGATATAGCTATAGCTAACTAGATTGATAAAGAAAACCTAAACTAAAGCATGTCTTTCTTGGAAAAAATAACTAGAACTTGTATTTCATTAATACAAAGAACAATTCATTCTAAAGATTTTTTTAATTCGATAAGATTTTCATACAACTTATTATTTATAATATAAATGGTAATAATTTACACATTATTTTCAATGTTTTTATATGATCTATTAGAGTATTGGGTATGGGCAACATGTTATAACATCATTTTGGTGTCACCTTACACGTCACATCACTTATGGTGTTATAACATCAAGTGAAGAAATGGCCACCATGTTAAGAGCATGTTATAACATCCACTAATTTCCATGTCATTATTTTCTTTCGTATTTTTTTCAAGTTTCTTTTTTTATTAAAATAAATATATTTTAAATACAACATACTATTTAAATAAAACATAATATTTCAAAAATAAAAATACCATAGCATTTAAATTACACATAACATCCAAATTTATAAATAATAATAATAATAATAATAATAATAATAATAATAATAATAATAATAATAATAATAATAATAATAATAATAATAAACATTATTTTTCCTAAACAACGTTATTCGTCATCGTTACCGTCAAAGATATAATCTGTCAACTCGTCTCAAATTTGTCTATGTTTATTTTTGTCTTAAATGTTAACGATTCTATGCAAATATTTTGTTGTTCCTGGTTGAAATTGAACGTGTCTGGGCTCCGTTGGGATATATTGTACGATATTTCATCATTTATCTTGTACTAGCATGTTATGCATTATGATACATATATACATGATATATCGTAGAGTTTCTAAGTCCAATGATCATGTCGCATGTTCAACTATGTGTCACTTCGCTTTTAGAACTCCAAAAGCATGTTTCATATCCTTACGTGCTCCTTCTTGTCTTCTCTTGAATAATTTATCTCTTTCTTCAACCAGGTGTCGGAATGTCTTCAAGAATGTGGAATACACATGATATATTCCATCCGTAAGGTAATACCCAAACTTGTATTCGTTTCCATTCACTGTGAAAGGAGCATCCGAGGACTTTCCTGACGAAAAATCGTTGAATATTGGAGATCGATCAAGAATGTTGACGTCGTTGTTGGAACCCACAACCCCAAAAAAATGCATGCCAATTCCATAAATCTTGGGAAGCAATAGTCTTTAAAACCAACAAAGGTGATCCATGATGACCACTTGCATACCGTCATTTCCTGGATAATTTTTTCATTTCCAGTATGTGCAATCAATGCTTCCAAACATACCCATAAAACCATGCCTTCTTCATGTGTTGCATAAAGTTCTTGCGAACCATACAACAAAGGTTTTCGTAAATGTACAATATTCCAACACCACCTTTTGACAATGTATACAAACTTTCCCATGCAGTTCTTTCGGGCATTCTCATATAATCGTTATTGGTGTCGGGTGACTCCCCCATAGCCATCAAACAATTGGTCGCAACACATTTTTGTAACGTTGTGAATCAGCGCCTACCTCTAGCATCATATCTCAATTGGAAAAATATATACATAAACATATATTAATTATGTTTTAAAAATATAATACATTAGTATTAAAAATGTAGTAAATTTGTATTTATTTTGAATAGAAAATATAGTAAATATGTATTAAAATTAAGGAAACAATATCGGATTTCCAAGACGTTGGCGATCCGTATGAACACATTTTTACTCAAACGAAATTTTCTTTTGAACTCTTTCAACCCGTATACACAATTATCCGCAAATATCGCGATATACGGAAAATAATCACGATATAGATGTCTGTGTCCTTGCGATTTCTATTCATTGCACGTATTGTTAGTAGAGTGGTTGAGTCTGATTGTAGTATCTCGTTGGTACAATACCAGTACATCGTAGTGATGAATATATCGTCACTATCATTGTCGGACGAGTCGAAATTGTAGTCTTTTTTTTTTTAAAGTTTTAAAATTGTAGAAAATGTAGAGAAATTGGGGAATTGTGTGAAATGAAAATGGTAGATATTATGTATCTATAGGTAAAAAATAATTAATTAATTAAATTTAGTATATTTCTTCAATCCCCAGCGGTAGAATAACGAATAGTCCATCGGATTATCTGTTTCATCTCGTCATCATTATGACGGGAAGTCCAATAACACCCCTTTAACGAGAAAGATAGTTGGTGTTATACCAACGTTTTGGGTGACATAGTAGGCATAACGCCTCTTTAATATTTTAATTCTTTTTTATGTGCTTGGTTTAGTTGGCCAGGTTTTATATATTTTTATTTATCTTTATGTGAGTTTAATTTTTATCATATATTTGTATATACCTCATTGTTGCTTAATTAAAAATATCAAACAAATCAAGATATTGATTTATGGTACTCTTAATTAGTTAAGTTAGTCTGTTAGTGTATTTCGTTCTTTCTTGGTTAGCTAGGACGTGTTTGGCATGGAGTATTTGAGAGCGTTTAGAAATTCTAACTTTTAACAGAACGTTTTAGTTTAAACAAAAAGTTTCGTCTGACAATACGAACGTGTAGTTTTTAATTTAAACAAAACGCTCCAAAGTTCCGTTCGAACTGTTCTATGTGTTTTACATATTTCAAAAGATTACAGTTACTTTTACCAAACACTCGTATAACAAAATAAAAATTACAACTTCCCGATACTAGTTACCCGCTACCATCTGACTGTCACCCGCTACCAACTTAACAGTTTTTTTTTGCCAAAACACACTCTTAGTCAATTTAAGAGAAAATCATAATATTAATTATAGTTTGTATTTCATCTAAATTAAAAGAAAATTTATTTTTTTATCATTATCTTGTACATATGCTTTTTTATGGTTTTTTTTTCCAGATGTGTCGATTCTGGGCCACTAATCATGATATTAGACTGTACTCCATACATACATATGTCACCAATACTTTTATATATGGAGTGCTTATAACTTATAGGTTCATTATCTGCCACTTTATAATACAACTTTTTATGTTACAATTTGTCAATTTTAACCATTCTTTTGTTTTGGATTGTTTCCGGCTTTAATGACCCTCGACGTAATCGCACACGTGATATCTCAGAATACAATAAACCCTTGATTGATTACTTAACATCCAATATTGTGTATAAAAAAATATTTGCCAATTTATGATTAATGATCAGATTTTTTTGATTATTTATGTTATTTTTAAAATCATTATCCTTATGGTAAAAACCAAATCATCTCATACACACCTCCTAATTATCATTGTTATTTAGTTTGAATTTTGTGAATAAAAACTACATTATTGATTTATAATTAATTCGACACATTTAGATTTTAAAAAAAAAAAAAAGGGCCATGCACGTGACTAGACGAAGGAATGTGATAATGTAAAGCTAACACCTAAAACTGTTTAATCATTTTTACTATGAATCTTTATTGTCCACTTGTTTAGATATTACTGGGCATCCAACTTGTGGCATAAATACAATAATCATGTATGAAAAAGTGGGAAAATCACCTTTCATAGTGCAACTCACTAGACAACTTATGTAATTACTGTAGGCTTTTCTCTTCCAGTGAACTCCTTTAGATTTGACACAGTCAATGCCAGATCTGACAGCACAACAAATTAAATTATATTTTTAAATTTAAATTAATAAACAAAACTAAAATGTAAATTCCAACATAATAAGTAAAAAAAAAAAAAAAAACCAACCTATCAATGGTTTCAATGCCACCTGTGCATCCAACTCATGTTTTGAGACATCAGGTTCGAACTGTTCTATGTAGATTCTCACAGTCGCACCAGCTGAACCGGTTCCCTGTAATTTTTATTAAAAAAAATAATTTTTATTCCATCGAAATTATCGATCAATTTATTTAAAAATAAATTAAATAAATATGTGTACCGATAAACGAAATATGATTCTTGACCCATCTGTGAAGACAAATCGGATACCTTGCTTTGAAGCTATACTCCCATCTACCTAGTAAACTTTCAAAAGCCTTTTCAGTGACTTTTTATTTTTGATTAAATTTAAGAAAGTTAATAAATAAAACTTACAGGGTCTGTATAAGTGAAGTCATCAGCAAGTTCAAGTGTATAATCGCCTGCAACGATTTTTTTTTTTTAATTTATAATATTGCGTTGCATTAAATAAAAGTAGGAATTCATAATTTTACGTTGCAAAGTGAGAAAGAAGAAAAAAATAAATTACAGATTTGGTCCCTGTGGTATAATGGTTTTTTTCAGTTTTGGTCCAAGAATTAACGTTTTGAGAAAATAAATAAATCGGCTGTACTCCGGGATTAAAAATGTAATTTGGTCTTTTCCATAAATTGTTGAGTAAAAAACTACAAAAGAGGTTCGTCTACTTCCTGATATTTGCCTGTTTGGTTTCAAAATGAAACTTTTTTCAGTTTTAGTCCTCATGACCTTTGTCCTTACATCAAGGTGGACCAAAAATGAATATAAAACCTTGAAATAAGAATCAGAATAGAAATTGGACTTAACACAGTAAAAATCAGAAAGTACAGGGACCATTTTTGTAATTTACTCACTCATTTTTAGTAAATTGCAATGATGGTCCCTTTACTTTCTGAATTTCACCATGTTTAGTCCAAAACTGAAACTTTTTTCTAACTTTAGTCCTTATTTCAAGGTTTTAAGTCAATTCTGGTCCTGTGACTTTGGTCCAGATTTCAATGTAATAAAAAACGGAAAGTACAGGGACCATTTTTGTAATTTACTAACTCATTTTTAGTAAATTGCAATGATGGTCCCTTTACTTTCTGAATTTCACCATGGTTAGTCCAAAACTGAAACGTTTTTTAACTTTAGTCCTTATTTCAAGGTTTTAGATCAATCCTAATCCCGAGACTTTGGTCCTAATTTCAATGTAAAAAACAGAAAGCACAGGGACTATTTGTGTAATTTACTCTAAACTTTTTATAAAGTATTGAGCTGATACTGAGTTACTGAACTCACCATACTTGTCTCCTTGTTTGCTTTTAGAAATCAAATCTCTAAGATGATTGATCATTTCATTGGCTCCTTCAGATTCGCATTCCTGGGCCCACCAGTGCGCATCAAAATATCAGTAAAGTAAAAATAATTTAAACTAATTAAATAATACTGAATTTATTTATAATTAAGAAAGGTGATTACTTCATAATCATATCTAGAGAAGTAGTTCCTTCCATAAGTGGCCCAATGTTCCTTTACAATGTCGGAAACAGAGACTAATTTTTCTCCTTCTTTCTTGCTTTTATTTCTGTACGCTATTATAGAAAGCCAAGCTAACACAGCCCTGAAGTCATCCCAAAACAACTTTACAATATATACAACTTTGGTCCCTGATTTTAGATTTTCTTTTCTTTTGCTCCTTATTTGGATGTTTCATAACAATTTTGGTCCATGGATCATTAAGGCTATGTTTGGCGCGCTACAGCTAGCTTATTTTTTGAGCTTTTTTATGTTGTCGTGTTTGGTAAGCCAAAAAGTAGCTTATAAGCTAGCTTTTTGAAAAGCTACTTAAACTAGCTTTTTAGGAGCTTTTTTAAAATTTTCCAAATACACCCCTTAATTAATAATAAAAACACATATTCTTACATGTCCTATATAATTTTATATATTTCAGTTAGCTTTTCAGCTAGTTTTACCAAACGTTATTTTTTATCAGCTAGCTTTTCAGCTATCAACTATCTTTTTATTTAACAGCTAGTTTTTCAGCTATCAGCTAGCTTTTCAACTAACAGCCAGCTTTTCAGCTAGTATGTCAAACATAGCCTAAATCTAACCACCTAGCTAACTTTTTTCAAAAATTACCATTTTGCCCTTGGACAAAGACTGGAAACAAAAACAGTATTGTACTGTTTTTTCAGCTTCAGTCAAAGGGCAAAATGGTCAATTTACATACCATATACCATCTTTCTCACGTATGTGATCGGATCCTGTTCCAAAACTTTCTTCCCCACAAATCGACAAAGTTCCAGCATCCATTAAGTTCCCAAAAAATTTCCAACCAGTTGGAACCTGAACAAAACTTTTCAAGCTTTCATAAAAAATAAAAAAAAATAATATTTTCAAGAGCTTAAAATACAAAAAGATTATAATTTATATTTTATAACCTCGAAGAAAGGGAGATTAAGTTTCTCAGCCACTCGATCAAGAGCACCACTTGTTGGCATAGAGCGTGCTAAACCCTATAACAGTTACAAGCCTAAGTAAGTTTTTTATGTAAATAAAACAGTTACAGAATTTTTATAAAAAAAATAGAATTAAAAATATAAACCTTTGGGCCAGTTTGAAAATATGGAATGGATTCTTGTGCATTGGCTGCAATAATAGCGACGGAATCTGAAGGGGTCACGAAAAACTGTCTACCAAGAATCATGTTTCTATCACCATCTCCTGGAAAAATCATTGGATTTATAAATTTTAAGGGTTTAGTTTTTGAAGAAAATATTGGGAATATAAGGTTTATCATATTTAAAAATTGGTAAAAATAAATCACAAAAGAATAACCAAAAACGAGAGACCTTGTGAACAAATATCACCCATTTATGATAAAATCGACTTTGTGAAACCACCTTTTTCGCATTATGCGTTTTCTTGATTTTTTTTTTTTTTTTTTACTTTTTTGCGTAGTGATGTTAACAAAAAAATAGAAATTAATATTTCTGTAGTTGGAACCATTCATTAAGTAATTTTTCAAAAAAAAAATACCTTTTTGTTTTTCTTTTTGCAATTTGACATCATCTTGCAAAATGGTGATGTCATTTGGAAAAGAAAAAAAAAAAGTCAAAATTTTTGTAGTGGGGAACATTCATAAAGTAATTTAGCATAAAATAGAATTTTTCAAAGTGGGTGGTTATTTTCTGATAAAAATTCAAAACGTGGTCATTTTGTTAACTCACACCTCCCATTTTAGTCATTTTTTGTGATTAAACCTTTCAAAAACCACAAGGAAAAATTAAAAAATTAAAAAAATTAAAAAAAAAAAAACATCTGTCAACCATCACTTGCAGCTCCAAAATCAGGTCCATTGTCACTATACATAATCTTGACCAAGTCCTCCGCATACCTTTTATAAAAATAAAGACATTTAACAATTCTTCATATTCAAAATTCAAAAAATAAATAAATAAATATGTAAAACAGAATATAATCTGTGAATTCTTACGTTAGATTTGGATCAGGGTGCCCATGCCCAAAATCTTCTAGAGGCACTCCATTACAAATTGAATCCTGCAAAAACATCATAAACTAGTTACTTGAGTAGCAAGTTATCTATATTCTATGCAAGAAATACGGAAAACTCCTCAAAAGTCCTTATGTTTTGTTCCCATAATTGATTTAGTCCTTATATGTTTTCTTTATTCAATTAAGTCCCAAAAACTGGGAATTGTATTCAATTTGATCCTTTTACCCTGTCAACAGGTCATCCCACTTTTAAAATTACATTTTTGGCCCAAATTTTAAATTTTATTACAAATTTGGTCCAAATTTTACGCTTTTAGCCCAGATTTCAAATTTTTGTTACGATTTCATCCTAAATTTATTTTTTTTCAAAAAAAAATCAAATATGTTTTGTTTGTTGTATAGAATCATATTTATACAAAAAAATATATATAATAAAACATATTTCTCACATAAAAACCTTTTCTTTCTACATAATTTTTAAAGGATAATGTTTTTATGCATAAAATACCTATATAAACACCTCTTTTTAAAACATTTTTTTATAAAAATATTGTTTTAATTTCAAATACCTTTTTATAAAAACATAGTTATGTGAAAATGTGTGAAATACACTTATGTAAAATACGTTATCATACACATATATACCTTAAAAACTTTTATAAAATAGGTATTTATTAAGTACATAAAAACTTTTAAAATAGGTATTTATCAATTATGAGGCCAAAACATAAGGACTTTTATGAACTTTTATTATTTATTACACATTGATAATACACATACCAAACTAGCTCCCAGTTTATCTACAAAAATTGGCTTTGCATAAGCACCTGTAACTGCATGCATTGCATCAAATGTCAACCTGACAAAAGCAAGGTTTATAGATATGAATAAATAGTTGACAATATATATATATATATATATATATATATATATATATATAAATTGGTAATCATGAATCAAGATTCATGAACACTGTGTGTGTGTGTTTATACCTGAAGTCTGATCGTGAAACAAGACTTTTAATCAGTGAAAAATCAAAGACTTCCTGCATTGAAAAGACAAATAAATGATTTACCAAATTTAATATATTAAAGATTTATAATTATTTTGTTTTACCTCCATTAGTTCCAAATAATCAGAAACAGGGTCTACTATTTCAACACTAAAGTTGCCATATTTTGTAACTCCAACAATTGAAAGATCAACATCTGGAATATCAGCCAACTTTATTTCAGATATCTGCAGGAATTGTGGAAATTTAAAAAAATAAAAAAAATAAATAGTTGGAGAAATATAAGAGAAGTTATATCTAAAATAAAACCACAACTGACAACAACGTTTGTTTAACAAAAGACTATTTTTATAACATTAAAGTTTCACATTATATACCTGATTTTTCAATTTTGATCCCAAAAAGTTTTCTTTTGCAATTTTGGTCCTTGTTTGACATTTTTGGTTTCTCTTCCAACTAAAAGGACTATAATTTTGGGGGGTTTTATGCAGAAAAAATCTCATCATTTTGGGAAAATTTTTGATGAAGTCCTAAATGTTTTTTTTTAATAGAAAAGTCTCATTATTTTGGGAAATCACATAATCTGTTATTTCCTGTTATAATTTTTTTTTAAAAATGCATTTTTTCGTTAATTTTGGTAAAATGTTAAATAATCAGGACTTTTCTGTTAAAAAAAAAAACTTAGGACTTTATCAAAATAATGGGACTTTTCTACATAAAACCCTAATTTTGGGACTAAAATTGCAAAAATCAGCTATACCAAGTGACTAAATAAATAATTTACTCTATTTAATCATAAACTTTTGTAACTTTTCATAAATTTCCAGATATTTCTATTCTTCAATCAGATATCACTGCTTAGATGTTTCTTTTACTGGCTAGTTTCTAAAATTCAATTCTAAGGTGTTGTTTGTTTCTTCGAAGCAAAAATGTCTGAAGTCTGCGGACCACCTCTGCAACCCTCTGTAGCAGAAGAGGTGGAACAAATGGCTGCAACATTTAAAAAAAAAAAGTCTGTTTGTTTTTTAACGTCTGCAGACTGCTGCAGTAAGTTAAAGTAAGACGCGAAGAGGTTTGAAGCAGTTGGTTTAGTGCTGCGCCACGCAGCACACGCGCAGCAGTTTTTAAGTCAGAAGCCTTCTGAAAAACAAACAGCTGCGAAGGGCTAAGTGTTGCGTGTGTGCTGCACGGCGCAGCAATAAGAGGCCAGAAGAGGTTTTTTAGAAAAAAACAAACAGCACCTAAGATTTAAAAGTTAAAAATGTTTGTGAAAACGCACTTCTAAACTAATATGATTGTTCTTACAGTTCATTTTTGAATTAATGGCCACAAATCTTATATAAATAATAAACCTGTTTCTCAAGTCTTGAATTTTGAGTAAATATAACCCAAAACTGCAAGATAATTACACCATACTCACCAATGAGAAATGCAAAAAGTTCTATACTGTGTTCCCCACTAAAAAGTTGCAGTTTCCTCTTTTTTTTCAATATAAAGTTAGTACTTTTCTCATAGTAAAGATAGTTGCTACAGATTTTGATAAGGTTGATTCCTCCTTTTTGTCACTATTTAAAAATATCTATGACATGTTCCTATAGTTGAATACATCAACAAACTATGAACACATAAAGTAAAGATCAATATGATTACAACTTTAGCTATTCTCCTGTCTACTTTAGAAAACTCTTCAAAAAAACCAGTATTATTTCTAGTAAAGCCATAAAAGCAGCAAGATTAACAGTTAAGAACAATCAGTCTCATCAACCCTAAGAAATTTAAATTTACTTTTACTTGATTGTTGAGAAGAATGTAAGTTCTAACAATACTAATGTGTTCAGATATACAAATCATAAACAAGGAGCAATTATATAGTATATGCACAAATGAAGATATAGATAAAGAGAAGAGAGAACATACAGAAAGTGTGTTTCCATATATCATGTCAGTTATGGACTCAGGAGCAGGCTGCCCACTGCTGTAATTGAACTGTGAGAAAACAACAATAAGTGTCAAAATGGAAAAGTTATGTGACAAATTTAAACACCAATTATCTAAACACAAAATATATGGATTAAACCATGGATTTCAATAGTGATGAGAAAAATTACAGAAGCCCATGATGTAAAGAACTATATGTTCACCTTGATGCCCCAGTCATACTCAGGCCCACCAGGATTATGGCTTGCACTCATTATAAAACCACCATTTGCCTGCAAAATGAAATGGCATATTATCATGGTGTTCTTCAATGAGTTCCCATTTTAAGGGTGAAGATATGAATGGACACTTGCCTTTCTCTTCCTTATAATAGCAGATACAGCAGGTGTTGACAAAATACCTTCCCTTCAATGACAGGATTATAAGGTCATGATCCAGCAATGATAGTTGAAAAAATACAAAGGTATGACAAAATGATTACATTGTAATTGTAATAAATTGAAACATATTAAAGATGCAATTACACATATGTTTAGACATGCATAGGTAATACTGAATAGTTACTGATTCCCAACTTAATACTTCTAACACATATAAGAAATAAAGTCTTCCCAATGTTGCAAGTAAAAGTTTTCAAGTTAAAATTTTCAACTCTTTTGATAATATAATAAAAGATTGAAGTATCAAAAGACTCACTTGCCAACCAATATTTTACCAACTCCATTCCCAGCAGCAATTTTAATAATCAACTGCATTTAGAATCCATTCATTGTTTAGAAAATTCAAAAGGCAGCTACAATGCAGTTCATGAAGTATATAAAATGTGAAAATAGAACTTACTTGTGCAGCTTCTTTGTTGAAATACCGACCATCGCCTCCTAATACTAGCAGAGCATTCTTATAATCCTCGGGTGGCAAAGAATTGAACAATGCCTAAATGGAAACATATAATCGAATATACATTACAAACTAAGTCTGCAAAAACCCTAGCAGATAGATCAATTCACGACTTTAGACCAAGTAAATTCAAACCTGAATCCAGTTTGCAAGGTAATTCTCTTGCATAAACACTTTAACCTTATCAAATTCAAATTTAAACGTCAGTCCATGTCGAAAATGAACTAATCAACAGAGCTATTGAGATCAGAGAGGAAAAGAACTCGACCTTCTTCCGAAGACCACTGGTTCCAGTTTTCTGGCCTTCGATCGGCTTCGTAGTAATTGTATGAACCTGTTGATACAAAATTAAGAAAAAAAAAACATAGAACACTTCCGAATTACATACATATACTTCCATATCTAATTATCTATACCTTCAGATCTTGAGACTCGGTGAATGTTGTCGAAGAAGAAGCTTTTATTACGGAATAGTCCTGTCGATTGGTTGGAGGTAGTCTAGTGGCGAAGAGTAGTGAGGACGACGGAGAAGATAATTTGAGAAAAGAGAAAGAGGCGGCATTGGTGGTAGCGGTGGTGAGTCGGTGGAGCGACGGAAGAGAACAAAAGGAGGTTCCTAGTCCAGCGGCCATCGCCATTGCTCCTGGAAGCTTTGGAGGAGTGTGGAGTGTGCAGGAAATGGTGGAGAGAAATGGAGGGAGGGGCGGAGATCGACGGTGACGGGAGAGTTGGGATTTGAAAATCTAATGCCTGCCACATGTTCGACGAAAGGCTTATCGAGTGTCCACTTGGTGTTATGTGTCGTTGCGTGATAGGCAGGGTTGCTTTTTGCTGGCGCCGAGATCACGGATTGGAACTTTGGAGTTTGGACCCTCACGTGAGTAGCATGCTTGTGTTAAACTTTTGCAGAAATACTAGGAATTATGTTTTGTATAACTTAAATTCTCATTTTAATCCAAAAAAATTTGAATCAAAACATTAGACATTCAAACTTTTTATTTTGTAGGAAGATTGGTTTAATTTGGTTTGAACTTTTCTAAAATGACAATGGGTATATTTCATATCAAGTTATAGAGAAAGTGTAACTTACACGACTAACGAAATCTGAATTTCGACACTTACTTTCTTGTATCCTCTCGAAACCTTCAGAGCTTCGCTAACGATACTAAAGAACGAGAAGTCGAATCAAGAGGGAAAAAATACTTAAGGGAGAGAGAGAGATACTCTTTGTGAAAGAGAATGGAAAAAGGAATGGAAGAGTTTTGAGCCTTTATTTATAGGTTGGAATATGGAAAATCGCGTTGTGCTTTTTGATAGGGCACGTCCAGCCCTTTGATGAGTCCGGTCTTCTTGATTGCACGTAAGCCTCAGTTTTCGTGTATGCAGCCTCGAATGCAAATGACACGTGCATTAAATGAGGCGTGTCGGGCCTTTAAAGGCACCCCACGCTTTTGATAGGCACCCAATGCTTCTGGATTTCGTCATAACTTCAAAAAAATCGTAACTTTATCATACGAACTCTGTTTTCAACATTATTTATATCTACGCGTTCATTTTGACGACTAATATAACTTTCATATTGATCATTTTGGCTAAAATGCAATGTATTTTCACTTTTATTTTTATAAACAATGGTTTATATATTTTTATCTCAAAAAGTGAAAATGAGGTGTTACACTTACACAATACCTATTTGTTGTGGTTCTACTTTTCTTGATGATTGTTAAGACATTATCGCAAGCGCCTAACAAATAATAAATATATATAAAAATACTGCATAGTTTCCCTAAGGGGTAGTGTATGAAAGCAGTGACGAATCCATAGGGACACATCCTATGGTCTATGTCTTCTTGCGTAAGGCATGCACTAGTCTGAATTAAATGAGAGGGTGTGATGATTAAAATCAATATTAAATGATAAATTATAAGAATGTAACTGATAACTTATGAAAAATCAATTCGTTAAAAGCAATTTCAGTTCCGCGATGACTCTCTTAATCATGCAAATAACCTTCAACTTGATTTTTTGAATTGTGCACTCTTCTAACTGGTACTAAAATCATTAATAAGCTCTAACAATCTTCTTTTACCTAATTATTCAATCAAAACACGTTTTTTGAATTAAACCTTACTTTTACTAAATTAATCAAACAAACTCTTAATTAATCTAGAAAAGCAGCATTAATAACAGTGTAAAATTTCCAGCAAAGTTCAATACTTCTCATAGGCTTGGAAACATAAAAACTTGTTCAGTTATTTTATATTAGAGTTAAATCCTTACACAGAACCAATCTAATATTCGTTATGTATTACTGATTGATTAAGACAATTATGGATCCTAACAACCAGTTAACTGTGATGATCTATTAATAATTCAAGTGGCCAACAAAAACCAAATCAAAATCAAACATTCATTTAAACACAAAACTGATCAAACTAGACATGATTTACAAACAAAAATCAAGCCCAATGATTATTTGCACGAAAAGTCGAGTCGTTGCGAAACTAAAATCTAGGATTTTTAGCATGACATGGCTAAAAACTTATTACAAAAGATAAAAATAAATAGTTCATGGTTAATCTTACTAAAAAAGTAACAGACTGAAACATGTTCTTCGAATCTTCGTTCTTCACTCAAAATCTTCAGAAAATCTCCACGTAATCGTATAGAGCCAAGTTAGGGCAACAGAAAGGTTATTGATGTGTTTTAAACTCACTAAGCTTTAAATTTATAACCCTAACCAATTTTACCAGCTAAAACACAATAGATAGTGTACCTAGTCATGTAGAAGTATAGTAGAGTAAGTAAGAGGTTGAACATAAGGAACAAATTTTAAACTAAAAACTAATTGCTAATAATTAAACTAAAAGAAATAGCTTTAATTGGGAGGAGGGGGTTATCTGATTTTGCAAGTTCAGAAAAAACTTAAATTGGAACACTTAATTAACTACATCAAGCAAACAACTAGAAAACAATGTTTAATCAGGAATAAAAGACACTTTCGTTTAGCTTCGAATCCTCCTTTTTCCTATGGTTAATTTCAAGATAATGGATTTATTTTGTTGGTTACCAATTATAATTTACTAGTTATCATGATTCGATTACCTAACATATACAAATTTATGAACTTTCATTACAATGGTCAAGCAATTTAAGAACACCAAATTGATTATTATATATGTATTGGACTATGAATGATAAGATCTAAGAACTACCTATCTATGATCAAGACAAGGAACATAGACACATGTCTTGTATCAACAATGCTTCTCTAGCACAATTGTAGCAATGAAGTTTACCACCCTACTATAGGATATATTCAATCTTTAGATCTAGCAATTACATGTCATAAATAACTTGGTAATAAATTCATGTAATCAAATAAATCATATAACCATAGAAAACTTGAAGGGAAAGCAAAAAAGTTAAGAGCTTTAATATACTAGGATAATGATATGTCAAACACAAGTTAAAACCAACTCATAAATCCATAAAATAGAAATTAACTCATAATATTTGGGTTCATCTAGTCTAAACGAAAGTAAAAGGGGTATTAGCCCATAATCAACTCAGAAACATAATAAAAAAACAAAGTAAACCATAGCAAACATGTCAAAAACTAGCAAATCGAATGATTTTTTGTGTTCTTTGTGTAGATTTCTTTGAATGTTTGATTACCAATTGAATCCTTGCCTCTTAAGGGTTTCTCATAAGATATTAGTCATAGCTCTTTGAATAAAACTGAAGCACTCTCTCATTTCTGACCTAAAATCTATAATATATAGCTTCCTTAAATCGGTCTCCAGGTCGTGGAAAACAAACATCCACACCATGGGAGATACTTTTCACGTGTGACTTCCAAGTCTTCGCAAATTCCTGGGAAGCTTCTGATTGTCTGTGTCTTGGACCTACGACTTCCATGACGTGGCTTCTTCCTTCATGCATGTTTCTTCTTCTCTTTTCCCGTTTATGCGAGCTCCACCCACCAAGTTTCCAACATTGTACATTTCTAGTCTCTCTTCTTAAGAATATCCTTCTTTGGCTACAAAATTGATTTTATACTAATTAAGCACCAAATATCTTTGTAATTAACCAAATTAAACCTAAAATGTACTTAAATAATGCATAAAGTTTCTAGCTTTGTCTATTTCTAGTCCCCTATCTCCTGTTATCGTTCTCTCACCATTATTTTCCTGGAAGTACTTTTTTCTCTCTTTATATCTCTCGCTAACTCGCTCTCCCTTTAGTGATCACTCTATCGCTCTTACGCTTGCTCCCGCTCTCTCACTCTCACTCTCACTCTCACATTCGCCCTCTCATTATTTCTTGTTTTTTCACCCCCCCCCCTCTCTTGCACACTCTCTTTCTCTCGGTTTCTCAATCGTGCTGTCTCGTGATCTCTTTCTCTCGCTCTCGTGCTATTAATTTTCTCAAAGTACTCTTTTCCTCTTTCTTTTTTTTTTCTCTCTCTCTCTCTCTATCTATCTATCTATCTCTCTTTCTATCTCTTTCTCTTTCTTTCTTTCTTTCTTTCTTTCTTTCTTTCTCTCTCTCTCTCTCTCTCTCTCTCTTTATCTCTCTTTCTCTCTCTCCCTTCCACTCTCTATCAATCTCTCCCTCTCTCTCTTTCTATCTTTCTATCTCTTTCTCACACACACTCATTTCTCTCTCTCTCTCTCTCTCTCTATATATATATATATATATATATATATATATATATATATATATCGTTGTATGTGTATCACTCAATCACTCAGTCTCAGTCTCCTTCTTTCTATTTTGCTATCCCTCTCACACTCACGCTCTCCTCCTCTTAGGGTCGCTCTCTCTCTCTCTCTCTCTCTATATATATATATATATATATATATATATATATATATATATATATATATATATATATATATATATATATCACGGCCAAACTCGCCTGATCATGTGTTATATTCATATATAAATATGCATATTCATAAATGCATATATGTGAATAAGTGTTTGCATATATGAATATGTGTATTGAATATGTATATTCTGATGGGTTTTTATAGGAAACAAAATTATACAGTGCGGAAAACAATTAACAATTAATAGGTTACATGCATCATATAAAAGATCTATGTTATACACCTTAATAACAACATTGTAAGGTCACATCTTATGATCTGATGAGTCAAACACTCTATGCGCTGACCGCCAACACCAACATCAGCATCAGCTCCAACGTCTCAAGTCTTATCAGCGTCAGCATATAGATAGTAATCTAATGTAATATTTGTATATTAGGTAATTATACAGATACACACACACGTGTATATATATATATATATATATATATATATATATATATATATATTAGATTACAAATCTGATATCTTGGTGATAAGGATCAGTTCTTAGTATAGATTAGATACAATCCCTTGATTGAAGGGATATACTAGTATAGTTTAGTATATATTCAACATTAGGGTGAAACCCTAATGTGAACGTCTTGGTGACCGTCTTTGTGACAACCCTTTTTCTTAGTGAAAACAAACCCTTTCTTGATGAAAGACAATTTGGTGAATACTTCATGTTCTTTATTTCATGTTCTTTATTTGCTTAGTTAATTCATTATTGTTTATTATACTTGAAGTGTATCCGATCGATACAGAAATTTAATTGGTATCAGAGCGGGTTTTTGATACACTTAAGTAATCATGTCAACTTTGTAACATCCCAATTTCCAGATATGAAATTTATTTCCATTTATGCATGATTTTCCTTTGGAACACGACATGGTGAAGCCCACCATAGCATGTTGAGGAACTCTTGTGCCACGTAATTTTATGGACCAAAACGGCATTTGGTGTGTGAAACACGACGTGTTGACGATTGGTTGAGAAAACCCTGATTCTTAGGGTTTTGCACCATATATGATCTCCTTAAGTCCCAAGAGCTAACCTTTTTATTAGCCTTCCTTTCCCCTAAATCGATCCTTGAAAACCTTAATCATCCTTCCCTCTCATTTGTGAGCTAGTGTGGTGTTTTTTAACCCAAAGAAGGAAGAAGTTGGAAGAAGGAAGCAAGGATCCAGCAAGCAAAGCCTCATCCTTCAGTTTGGCACTCTTATGGACCTTTGTAAGTGTCCAAGACCCAATTTTTATCCTTCCATGTTGCTAGATCTTGAGGTTTGTCCCTTTAGATTCTTGTTTTTGAAGGTTGGAATGGTTAGATCTCATAAAGTTTGCAACTTTATGAATCTCTAGGTCAGGATGACCTATTAGAGTCTTAGATTTGGTCTATAGTCGAGTTTTGATGCCATGTTGGCCTAATATGGGTTCAACACATACATTAGACATGCATGCCTATAAATCACCGACCTTTAGGATGGTTTTGGTGCTAGCATCCCTTCTGGAGAGGATGAGCTTCATACTTTAAGGATTAAGTGCTTAATTGGTTAAGCCCTTGCATCTTCAAGCCTTATGGTTTGGTTTTGGACCCTTTGAGTAGTCCTAGTGGATAAAGTTGGAAATTTTATCCTTCTTGATAACTTTTTGTTCTAGATCTGAGCTTTAGAGCTCTTGTAATCGAAGAAAACAACTAAATGTATTAAGTTGCTAGAACTCGGGCCAGCATGACGTGTTTGGATGTCAACACAGTGTGTTGGTTCAGGTTTTCTCGATCGTTTGAATGCTGAAAGAACACGGTGTGTTGCTAGTAAACATGAAATGTTGGGTCAACATGGACTGTTAACCTTGACCTTTGACTAAGTTTGAGCTTCAGGGTATTTTGGGTATTTTGGGATTTTGATGGAATTGATCACTTGGTGGATTTAGGTGTTGTATTGTGAGCTGAGATTCAGAGTTGGGCCTCATCAATTCTATTAAGTCTGCGGGGTGAGTTTTCCTCCCTATACTTATGGGTCGAAGGCACCAAGTCCGGCCCTTTAGATTTGATATCCTGTTATGTATGCTTTTGTGTTGTAGTTATCTGTTAGATCAGTATCCTGGTATATAGGATGATGCTATGATTAGTGATCTTTAAGATCTGTTTGTTGTTACTGGTTGGATATGTTGAGTCTAAGGGGTTGTGCCATTGGGCCTTGGTAGTTTGGTACATTTTGTACTCACGGTTTGGGCTTGTCCAACCGAGTATAGTTTTAGGGTATATATATATATATATATATATATATATATATATATATATATATATATATATATATATATATATATATATATATATATATATGGCATTAATATAATTAATAAAAATAACAATTCATCCATAATAGTTTAAAAAGTACATAATTTTATACAACCTATAAGGCTATAACCAACCAAAATCATATTAATATAATAACATTGTTCTTACCTCTTATTTGAGACCGTCCAAAAGCCATGTCAACTTTGAGGTCGTTTCTCTCCATGGCATCTTCCCTAGCAAAATCCTTTGCAATTTTTGGGACCTTATGCGTTAGCATTTTTTTTATTGCCACTTCCTCTTTGTTTTTACTTGGATTTGTATTTGAGTTTAAGATGCTATTATTTTTAATATCGCCTTTAGGTTATGTTTGTTCAAAAGGCATTTGATTAATAGGAATATGATAATATAAAAATTAGAAGTTAATATCATATAAACTTATAATGTTTGACTAAATATTTTAATAAAGTTTGAATTTTATCTAACTAGTGAATCTATTATTATTATTATTATTATTATTATTATTATTATTATTATTATTATTATTGATAGTTTTATTATTATTATTAATATTAATATTATTATTATTATTATTATTAATCTATTCATGTTTTTATTTATATTCTTATAATTGTCATTGTTATATTTTCATTAGGTAAATATAAGAGTTGTTCACTGAAATAACATATTTTAGTTTTGCATGTTATTTTATAACTTTTTTTTTAAAAAAAAATCATAAAATGATTACTTAACTCAATAAAAAGGTATGTTACTTTGTGCATTTACCTTTTTTGAAAATATCATAAAATGATTACTTAACCATATTTTAGTATTGTAATAATATTATTTGATGGTATCATACAAAAAATTGTTAACATCATAAAAGGTCATATATATTTAGTTTTTTTTTTATTAAAATAGTAACTTATTTTTTTTCTCAAAAAAAACCTTGCACTTTTCAAAAAAATTTGATATGATTTTTTTACCAAGTTTATCGCTAATCTTTTGGTTTTAGACAAAAAAAAAATTCGGAAAAACACTAAAATGTGTTTTTTTTAGAACATTTAACTTTTTTTTCCTCAAAGAACCTCACATGTGACAATTTTATTGTTAAATCTAATGTTAGCTTTCATGTTTTCCCTATTAAAAATGTTTTCAATTTTAGAAGTAATTTAATCTATAATAATGTCATTACATTCCTTCGAGACTCAATTAATGGTTTTTTAGCATTAGAACAATAGTCTATAATGATGGTTTTGATAAAATGCATATAAAAATTTATTTACATAATAATTGGATATTATAGTAGATGAAGAACAATGGTTTATATTTATACTCACTCTTATTCCAAATATTTGAATGGAGATTGGGTTAATTGAAATCAATATCAAACACAACTTGGAACCGAATAGATTCGAGGGAAATCATGTTTTTTAGTATTAATATATTTTGGTGGTATCATACAAAAAAATGGTTAACATCATAAAAGACTATATATATTCAGTTTTTTTTTCTTGATTAATTCGTAACTTATTTTTTTTCCTCAAAAAACCTTACACTTTTCATAAAAAAATCGATATGAACTTTTTAGAAAGTTTATCGACGATCTTCTGGTTTTAGACAAAAAAAATTCCGGAAAAAAAAAAAACTAAAATGTTTTTTAGAAAACATCAACTTTTTTTTCTCACATGTGACACTTTTATTTTTTGAAATCTATTGTTAGTTTTCATGTTTTTCCAATTAAAAATATTTTCAATGTAATTGATCTATTATAATGTTATTATATTCTTTTGAGATTCAATTAATGGTTTTTTTAGCATTAGAACAATAGTATATAATAATGGTTTTAGCAAAAATGCATATCAAAATTTATTTATATGATGCTTGGATATAGTAGATGAAGAACAATATTTCATATTTATGATCCCCTTTTTCTAAATATTGGAATGGTGATTGGGATACTTGAAACCAATACCCAACATAACATTGAAAGTGAATGGATTTGAGGGAAATCATGTTTTTTATTATTGTAATATCTTTTGGTGGTATGATACAAAAAATGGTTACCATCACAAAAGACAATATATATTAAGTTTTTTTGTTTTTATTAAATTGTAACTTATTTTCCCCTTCTAATGACCTTACACTTAAAAAAAAAATTGATATGAACTTTTTAACAAGTTTATTCGTCAATCTTCTGGTTATAGACAAATTTTTTTTTTTTGGAAAAACATGACTAAAATGTTTTTTTATTTAAAAAACATTCAACTTTTTTCTAGCAAAAAACCTCACATGACAATTTTATTTTTGAAATCTAATGTTAGCTTTCATGTTTTTCCATTTAAAAACATTTTCAATTTTAGAAGTAAATTATTATATTCTTTTGAAACTTAATTAATGTTTTTTTAGCATTAGAACAATAGTATATATAATAATGGTTTTGGCAAAATGCATACTAAAATTTATTTGCATGATGTTTGGATATTGTAGTAAGTGAAGAACAATAGTCTACCTTTATAATATAATCTAAGTTTTCATGCTTCCTCATTAGAAAAAAAGAGTCAAACCGAAAAAAAAAATGCAGTGCCTGTTTTGAAAAGAAAAAAAAAAGGTTTAATGGGAGAAAAATCCATTATATAAGGTCTTTAGTGATATCTTAATTCGAAAGATTACTGGTTTGGTTTTTTTTTTTAAGTGAAAAAATACAAGGTTTTGAAACAAATAAAAAATTTCACTGGGGTCATTAGACTCATTGCAAGATCAATGATTGTTTTCAGGTATGAAGAAAATTTGGGTTACTTTGTAAGCTAAAATAACAAGATTTGTCTTTTTCGTTGCAAAAGATAGAGAATTAAATGATAATAATATTTTAATTGTTTTGATTTTGTGGAAAAAACTAAAAGTTTCACGTTTTTTTTCTTTCGTGATCACGACTCAAATAGAAATGAAAAAAGTAAATTAACAAAGTATTAGTTATATCATTCTTAAATAAAAAATGTTAGATTGTATTAAGGAGAAAGACAGCGCAATATAGCATCGAATTTACTTTGTTAATTTCCAATAACCAATAAATTAAAAATAATACATTATATTGGTTCTATAATATTAATTATTTTTAATTTATTGGTTATACCACAAAATCTTCGAAATACACAAAAGCACCGCATCTCTCTGTCAAAAATTATCAGGACCAACTTACGCCACAAAATCATACAACCTGGTCAGTTCCTCCATTCGTTGGCTTCCACAACCCATGCACAACCTTATAACATCGACGCTTCAAGCATGTACTACTTGAAAAGATCTGGTGCTTTGAAAACCTTATATCTAACATTGTCCCCATTTGACGGCAGTGTGGGTAATCAATTGATGTGGTTTTGGTTGAGAATGATAGACTGTAGGCAACGATCGACGATTTCTAACATGATGATGTGGCGGCGTAAGGTGGTAAAAAGCAACGAATGGAGGAACTGACCAGGCGTGTTTGGATCAGACCTCCTGGTGGTTAACACAATATTGGTTGTTGTTGGGCTATATGGTGTTGTGTCAATTTTGTATTGCATTATTATAGTCCATTAGTAACGGGTTTGGCCTGTCCACCAGGTTTCTTTATTGTGCTATGTAACAGCCCAAATTTTACAACAAAAATTTTCATTTAATTTAAATAACACATTGACATAAAACCGTGAACCCTATGTTTAGTTTAAAACACCATCCATTACATTATATAAATTATCAGAGTGTGTCCCCAAACATATTAGTGAAAAAGAGAGATAGATAGAGTGCACGCCGCGCCATCACGCCTTGCCCTTGCCTTTTGGCTCTGATGTACCTGAAACAATTCAACAACCTGTAAGCAAAATGCTAAGTGAGTTCCCCATAGCATACCACATACCACACATACACATATCCTAGTAACATATCACATAGATCATACATACATAGAACCAACAAGAATGCCATGGGCTACCCCACATGGACTTTACCTAGGACTGCCATGAGCTACCCCACATGGTGTTACATACAATGCCATAGGCTACCCTACATGGTCTTTACCTATGACTGCCATGGGCTACCCCACATGGTCTTACATCCAATGCCACGGGCTCCCCCCGGGGTCTTCATGCAAAACATACGATCACATTACATATCAAAACACAAAGTGATTGCACATATACCATAAACACATAATGGGTCAGCCTTGGTTCTGTAGACCCATGGGTATGGTGAGAAGACTCACCTCCATCCGAAGAATACGAATATTGCACTCTTAATGATCCGCAACCTCCCGAACTTTAAGAGCTCTGTAAGATGATTATGATGCAAGATCTTGAAGCACCCTCTTGATCCAAGCTTGCTTGACCAACTCTTTTCCTTGAAATGAACACGTTTATTTCTGGATGTTACATACTAGGGTTAGGGTATTTATAGTGCATGCATGCACTGTGTTTTGTATCGATCTTCTTGTAACCCTATATTGCCTTTACAGTAGCAGTTCTTAGTTGAGCTCTTCTAAGGCATTGAAATTTAATCATTTAGCACAACTTTGACCTTCATTCTTCGTGTTTGATTATTTTACATGTTTGAATCTATCGATCTTATTAGTTTTAAACTTATCAATTAGTATTAGAGCAGGAGATTGTGTAAACTATATGCATCTCTTCTGTTAAAGAGCTATTAGGGTTTCCGCTTTTATTGAATGTATTATCTGTCGTCTTCATCGTTTTTAACGACTGTTGACGTTGTATCTAGATCTTGATTCTACCCTAAACATGATTTCAGTTTTACACATCTGGTTCATTACAGGTTTTTATTGAATCGACATCATGCATTCAGAAGATTCTCACAACAAGAATCCCGATTCTTTTTCCGCATTAATATGAGTTGCGGGCGCTACACTTCGAGGACTACGTTTTAGGGCTTGAAGATAATGGTTCCTTGATATGGGATGCCATGACTGTTCAGACGTTTCCTCATATTGGTACAATAAAAGTTAGTAAAACTCAAGTCGATTATAACAAAATTCTTCTTGAAGTTACATACGTCCCACAGGATGAAAAAGACAAGCTAATCAGTAATGTAAAGACAATGTGGATAATCATATTCGCTTTGCCTCCAGACACCTTACGTCTGGTGAGTGCCTGTGAGACAACAAAAGAGATGAGACAGGCTAAAAGAACTCTATTCTAGTGATGCTGATCTTGAGCATTCCATTCAGACGCTACTTCTCTTTGAGTTCGGAGACTTTGTCCAAAAGCCTGAAGAGAAACTTGACCAAACGTTCAACCGATATAATCATCTTTTAAGCAGGATGGTTAAAAATAAGATATGATGCGAATTAATTGAACAAAAGGTCACATTCATGAACGGTTTGAAGCCAGAATGGAAAGCCGTGGTGTCAATGATTAAAGCACATTCATAAGATGTTTGGTGAAACAAGATGGTAGTCTTTCCGTAGAAATTTCGATGAAGGTGATTGGCAGTAGTCCTGATGATTTTCAACGATGGGGTACGACACTTTTACGCATTTTAATGACTTTGTGGTGGAACCATTAAAATAAAAAAGAATTAATATTACACATTTAAACAAAATTTATAATCCAATAAAAAAATGAATGACCTTTTCATTTATTTTTATGGTAATTTTAATCTAATGAAAAAGAAATTAAAAAATAATCCAATAAAAAATTAAAAAATAATTAATTAAAAGAAATTAATAATATAATAATATAATATTTATTTATATATAAATATTATATATTAAAAATAAAACTAATTAATATATAATAATAAATTAAAAAATAATCCAATAAAAATGAAATTAAAAAAAGATTTAATGTATTATAATTTAATAAAATTAAAAAGAAGAAGAATTAATGTATAATATTTCAATAAAATAAAAAAGAAAATTGCAAAAATGATCATTGTAGTTTGGTAAAAAGAGACAAGTGCATAAATGATCCCTAATGGTAACATTGTCAATTTAAAAAAATTAACAGTCAAATATTAAAGTTAACGAAATATAGATTAAAACCACACCTAAACCACCAGATGATGACATTTTTTGCTAATAATTTTTTTGGACCTTACCCAAAGAAATCGACAAACCACAATTACCATTTTTGCAATTTTGTCAAAAATGAAAAATAAAGTTAAAAAACCATTTGGTATAATTTTTACAAACAACAGGGATCAAATTGGAACTTTAAACCCAATTTTATGACTGATTTTGTAAATAAGTTAACAAAGTTAACCATGAAACTTGTTAAGTTGGTTAGAGTGATAATTTTACGAGAAAGTTGTGGTCATAGCAATAATAATAAAAAAAAATATTAGGGTTTTTTCCAATTTCACGTTAAAATTTAGAACTTTTATGATACTAGTCCTAACTTTAAATAAGGAAACAATCATTTTTTATTTATTTCTCAAAATGTCAGAATCCTTTAACACTAAGGTTTTGTTTGTTTTCTATTTGCAAATTTTATTGGCCTATTCTGTCTACGCCATGTAGACATTAGCCTTCGCACACTGTTTTTTTTTTTTTTAAGTCCCCAAGTCCTAAAATCACAAAACAATTTAACACATACGAATGTGTCTAATTAATCGTAAAAATTTTCCTAGACTCTATTAGGGCTTCTTCCATGCGTATCTTCTATCATTAATTCTAATTCAACTCGGTTGGTGATGGGATTTCTAGGCGATAGGACAACTTCAAGAGTTTCGCATACCGTTCCATCATCCTGCCAATAGAAGGTGTACTTAAGACATACCGTACTCATTTAAATGTACTGTTATTATATCAAACATAAACTAAAGGCAAGATGCCACCTTCGATATCTTCCGATTGGTGTCACTCAATACATCAGATAACAAAACCAGGGTTTATATTAATTCTTGAGACTATTACACAAAAGTTCAAGTTCACCCTATACTATGCCTATAATAGGCTACACCATAAGTTACATCATAATTTGACCTTTGGATATGAAATCTTTATTCCTGATTTCTCGTGTTATTGTCTGCTTCGTCGAGGATCATGTGGAATGCCCTAAGCTTAGGTGGTGCCTCTAGCCTTGCTGCCCCATTTCCCCCTCCCACCCTAATTTGGACCCAACTTCAAGCTTTGAACATAAAAAAGAGCGACATTATACATACGATATAAATCATTATAGACATTTTACATGCAAAATCAGAAAGCAAAGAGAACGAAATCATGAACCATTCATTAAAAATTGGAAATCAACACCCAAAGTTGTTTCTTCACCTTCATTAAAACTGGAAAATTTTACCAACACCAGAATTCTGGGAAGATTATCGTGGGTAGGGGAATTGAGATCAGGGATACTAAGGAAAATGCATGAAGAAATAGATGGTGGCTACTGTAGTTACTGATTTACTATGGATCACAGAGGAATTGAAACTGTGAAGTGGGAGGAATCTAATTAGGTGTCGGGGTTTGAGATGGAGTGATTGTGGAAGTTTTCCATGAACCTGCTTATAGAGAGATGGTTAAGAGGTGTGTGATTTTGAAAAGAGACGTGTTTTATAGAGGTATCAGTTGGGCAAGAAGAGAACCGCTATTGGTGAAATAACCTCTACAAGAAACATGGGGAATATGAAGAAGTGGGGAAGTTGAAGAAGTCAACCGCCGATTATGCAGAACGTGGGGGAGAGACGAAGAATCGGTAGGAAAACGGTAAATCGCAGGTTTATACGGTGAAGATGGCATCTAAAGATCGAACGATTGAGAAGACGGGTATCCACTCCTTGACATTAGTAATATTAGTAATTATACAAAATAATAATACAAAATTCAATTTTAAGACAAATAGAAATGATTATATTTTGTTACGAAAAGGTTAAAACTTTACATAAACAATTAAAAAGAAAAGAAAATCAAAGCCAAAAACAACGCCTACGCTTTCTGTGTGCTCGTAGTCTCCGTATAGGAACTGAAATCTAGAGGAGAAAAACCAGAATCGGAATCAGAATCGGAGTCGATCAAGATCATCATCTTGACACATTTGCAAATCATAAATAGGGGAAACCATTTCTTTCTCTTCTTTCTTCTTCATCTTTTCAAACCCCCTTCTCCTGGATTTCACCGAACTTATTCGCTAATTTTGGTAACTAATTCTCTTACATCTTATTCAAATCAACACCATTTTTCATTGATCATCATTACCCTGAACTGTAATTCCCCCTTTATTCACAGCTATCGATTGTGAGTTTTTTCTATATCAAGTTCATACTGACATGGCGGATATTCCAACTTCAGGTTCTTACTTCTTACCCTGTTTTTTTTTTTTTTTTTTTTTTTTTCCTTTTTCTTTCACCAATTCATCCATTTCTACTATTACTGTTTACCTCTTTTGATATGTTCTTTTCATGGGTTTTCCGTTTGTTCTAGAAGAAGATTCTATTCTGATACGTGGGTATCTTACATCCTGATAAATTATTCGTTTTTTAGTTCGTTCTTTATTCTTCTTCGAGGTCTCTATTACGTCGGCAAGCTTTAGTATATTCGATTTTGAGTCCCATCGATCTGTTCTTGGCATGTTTTCGTTTATATCCGATTCAGATCCAATTGGTAATGAAAACTGAAAACGAATTCTAGTTTTCTTGTTTGGATCTCGGAAACTTGTTAATCGCTTTAATGGCGGATTCCTTTAATAACTATACAACTTGAAATTCCCATATTTGATAATGATCAAAATTTCTCGCTGATTTTCGGTTAGACAAGAGTTACAAGTAGATGGAATTCACGTGGAAAACCTTAAAGTGGAGGGAGGGTTCTTCGCCATAAATGATCATTACTCATTTTCTTGATTTAGTTCGTTTCACAATACCTACCACCTCGTGTACTCATATTCTCATAAAGATTTCAACAATTTCCTTTTCCTAACGAATCTCGAATCAATTTTCATGCATTCAGATGATCTGAAAGACTTATCCTTGCATTCAAATGGAGGTCCAGAGCCAATCAAACCCAATCCACTTGTCGTATGCTTTGGGGAAATGTTGATTGATTTCGTTCCTTCAATTTCTGGGGTTTCACTTGCAGAAGCACCCGATTTCAAGAAAGCTCCTGGTGGTGCTCCTGCTAATGTCGCTGTTGGTATAGCAAGATTGGGAGGCTCCTCCGCTTTCATAGGCAAGGTACCCTCAAAAAAAAAAAAAAAAAAAAAAACCCCTAATTTTTGATCTAAAGATTATGCAATTTGGTTACGTTTCCTAGAAAGTTTTAACATTTTTTGGTTTTTTTCAGGTGGGTGATGATGAATTTGGTCACATGTTGGCTGACATTTTGAAGAAAAACAAAGTTGATAACTCTGGGATGCGATTTGACCAAAATGCAAGAACCGCATTGGCTTTTGTTACTCTAAAATCCGATGGCGAGAGGGAATTTATGTTTTTTCGTAATCCGAGTGCCGACATGCTTCTTCGTGAATCGGAACTTGATTTGAATCTTATCAAGCAGGTACATATTTATCTGTTTACAGGACATGACATGATATCTGACACAAAAACTGTAATTATGTATCCCACTACCCAAAAAGGTAGAACAAGTACCTGTACTCACCTGAAAAGATGGAACAAGGCGAGACATGAATTTGTTTTTTGTGCAAAAGATGTGAATATTCTTCTTATCTTTTATCGTAAAAAAAAAGTTTTAGAAAATTTTCTAGTAGTCATATCCTGTGTAACAAACACATGGTTCTTCGTGAATCACAACTTGATTTGAATCCTATCAAGCAGGTCCATTTGTTATACAGGACAGGATATGACATATGGGATTAGGACTTAATTGTACAAAAAGACACAAAAATTGTAATTATTTGTCTTACTACCTAAAAAGGTGGAACAAGGTACAAGTACATGTACCAACGGGCCAAAAAAGATATGAATAGCTTTAAAAAGTTTGTCTAGTCATATCCTGTGTAACAAATACAGTTTTAATGATTTTTTTTTCGAACACGAATAATTTTTTAATCCAAATATAATTTTGATATTTAGGCGAGTATATTCCACTATGGTTCTATTAGCTTGATAGAGGAGCCATGCAAATCAACACATCTAGTTGCAATGGCAATAGCAAAGAAATCGGGAAGCATCCTATCTTATGATGTGAATTTGAGATTACCATTATGGCCCTCAGAGGATGCGGCTCGACAAGGCATAATGAGCATATGGGATCAAGCAGATATCATCAAGGTACCTTCCATTTCCAAGGGCATAAAAGTAATTAAAAAAACATTAGAGTTATATATATATTTTTTACCGTGTATATGTAGGTAAGTGAGGATGAAATTACGTTTTTGACCGGGGGTGACGATCCTTATGATGATGACGTGGTGTTGAATAAACTTTTTCATCCAAATCTTAAGCTTTTGCTTGTAAGTGAAGGGCCAGATGGGTGTAGATATTATACAAAGGTAACGTTTTGTTTTTCATTTATTTGTGGACCCCATTTTTTGTTTCTATGATAAATTTAGTCGTATATTTATGGGGGCTAAATAGTAAATAGTCAATACGATTGTTTTGGTAATTTGTGTAGGAATTTAAGGGTAGAGTTCCGAGTGTTAAAGTAAAGCCTGTTGATACTACGGGTGCTGGAGATGCATTTGTTGGTGGAATTTTAAGCAATTTAGCTTTGGATACAAATCTTTATAAGGTATATAATTATAAATTATAAATTAGACCTACAATCATATTTTCATGCCATTTGGGACCCACATAATGATTATTAAATCAAGGGCTAATCAGTAAAATGACCTTGCAAAATGACAGACTTTTGAACATTTCGGAAATACTTTTTTTTTTTTCATGAAGTTTCTTTATTAGTGGTACCCACTAGAAAAATTTTAAAAACGAAAAAAAAAGTTCACGATTTCTTTTTCTTGAAAATGTTAAATGACATGTTTTTTTTAGTGACATGACGTCGTTATTACGATAAACGATGTAATTTTTTCCCAAAAAAAAGTAAATTCACAATCTTTTTACGAATATTGTTGTGGGTGATAAAGCAATTTTGTAAGAAAAAAATTTCGACTAGAAAAATATTTAAAAAGGAAAAAAAATCCACAACTTTTTTTTTTCTTCGTGAAAAAGAAATTATGTTCCTTCATTTTCACACTTCATTTTCACATAAAGATAAAAATCCGTGATTTTCAAAATGTAGTCATTTTTGTGATAAATTTTCAAAATGTGGTAAAAAAAAGGTGATAAGGACTCCCCCATTTTTGGTCAATTTTGTCATTATCCCTTAAATCAAATATGGCTACAATTTATGCGATAGAGAAAACATAATAATATTGCCTTTTATATACATATAATCGATCCATTTTTGTGTCTGAAATAATCGAAACAATTTTTTTTTTTTTTTTTTTTTTTATTGTAATATAGGACGAGGCAAAACTAAGAGAAGCACTTGTTTTTGCAAACGCATGTGGGGCCCTAACTGTAACAAAGAAAGGAGCCATTCCAGCTATGCCCACAAGAGATGAAGTCCACGAAATCTTGAAAAACGAATGATTTGTTGGTGTTTTTTTTTTTTTTTTTTTTGTGTTTTTTTGTACTTGTTAATAAGATGAGCTCCATTCTTTTTTGGAAGAAAAAAAGGTTTATTTGAATTGAATCATATACCCTAGTACAATGTACAAGTCTTATCTGCATAGGAAGCAGTTGTAGTTGTACATTGAAGGCGAATAGATGGAGTGTGTATGCCACTTGTCAACATTGTTGGTTTTTGAAGACCTTTTTTTGGTCGATTTGTAGGGAACTTTAAAAAAATGTACGGAATAAATGTTGGTTAACAATCTTTATGTGTATGTGTATGTGTGAGTGTTTAAATTATGTTTATTGTTTGAAATATTGATTGGAAATTGCGAAAATGAATTCGTGGGTGTGAGAAAAGAGATTGTAAAGATTATATTGATGTCACTTGTTTGGTTTATTTTTTTTAGTTGAAAAAAAGCTAAAATTTAAGAAAATCCCCACAATAATGCCAAATGGGTTTCTACATATAAGTCATTAATTTTCTGTACTTTTACTCATTTTACATAAGATTTTATATAAAATCTCATTTAAACACTTTGTTTTAATATAATATTATTTATGCTGTGAAAATAATATTTGAACAATTTTAAAGTACAACGAACAATTTCTTGATGCAGGGTGAATTTTGCAATATATATATATTTTTTTGTTTGGAAGAGCATTTTTCACAGAACACATTAAATTTTTTTTTTTTTTTCTAAAAAAATATTGTGTTAGGCATTCGTAGTGCCTATTCCCATTTCTCAGTGAACACTTCGAAATTAATGATTATGTGAGGGACTTTAGGTTAATTTTTAGAAAACTCTTAATAAATTGGGCTAGTTTTTTAATCTTGTTAGGTGGATATTTGCTAAAGAAGACTACACAATTTATTTTGCATTTAGCGAGTTTGATGTCCCGCATTTTCTGAAGGTGTAATGT
Organism: Lactuca saligna; assembly: GCF_052625555.1. Classification (NCBI taxonomy): domain Eukaryota; kingdom Viridiplantae; phylum Streptophyta; class Magnoliopsida; order Asterales; family Asteraceae; genus Lactuca; species Lactuca saligna. The sequence continues at coordinate 55,877,673 of NC_136425.1, forward strand.
GTCATGTTTTATATTCCATGTGTGAATTTTCAAGTTTCACTTTCACAAAAGAAAGTTTATTATACTAGAAATGACTTTATATTGTCAAATGATTTGTATTATGTGTAGAGCCAATTATTGCGGGTTATCATGAGGAAATGGGGGGACTTATAAACCGCTTATCTCTAATAAGAGCTTTAGATTTATTAAATTAGAGTGTCTGATCGGTAAAGGCATATGAACCATTAAAAAGGAGTTAAAACCATTCTTTTTCTTTGTATACCGGTACTAAACAAAATTGCAAAAATATCCCTGTGGTATGCAATTTTTTGGAGTTTTAGTCCGAATCCCGATTTTTTTTTTATTGTTAGTTCTTTTGAGCTAGTTTGTTTGTAGTTTTGGTTCCTGTCCAAACTAAAAAGACTATTATACCCTTAATGGTTTTATTTTTCATTTTCTTTCAATTTTTAATAATAATAATATTATTATTAAATAAAAAAGTGGGCCACGTCTCTCTCTCTCTCTCTCTCTCTCTCTCTCTCTCTCTTTGTTGTTGTGACCGCTGGAGAAACCAAAACAGAGACCGGAGGCTGCTGCCTCTAATTAACCTATCCAACCCCTCCTCTCGTGTGTTAAATAGCAAACCCAAACACCCTTTGATCGATCATTGAGTCCACTGAAACAGGCCTCGATCACAATAGCTCTGTAAGCCTTGTTTGTCGGAGAAGAAGAGCCAACGAGTATTGTCGGGTCCCTCCCTATCGTCACCCGTTTCGACTCACAAGAAGCCCCCATTCGCCCTTCTTTACTTCTCCGTCGGTCTCAGGTAATACTCCTCATTTTTTTTTGTTCAAAACAGATCCGAAAACTACCAAGCAATCCGCCACGTGCCATTGTGGCCGGTGGCACGTATAGCTCCGACAAAGTGGTTCCAGTGACGGTTTTCAATCCCAACCAGGCAGTGGTGAATCTAGAACGTAAAATCACATAGTTCACTATTTAAATGAAGCTGATAGTATATATAAGTTACGGTTTTGATCGGATCCAATTGTCTAAGCAAAAAAATCAAATTATTTTTATAGTCATTCTTGATTTTAATTTCTAATATAAAAAACAATCAAATAATTAATTCACATTGAAATTTTAAAACAATAAAAAACCTAATGTGAATTCATGGAACAATAAAAAATATGAAAAATAAATTCACAAAGTATTAGCAAACATTCGATAGCTTTGCCTTTAATGCTTATGGAATAAATATTAACAAATAATAATTAGAAAAACAAAAGAAATGAAACCCAATCGTGAATGCAATTAAACCTACAACTAAATTATGAATATTCAATTCATGAATTACAATAATGATCTTTGTTGACTTTTTGATGCTCATGGAAAATTGGAATTGGAAATAAAATTTCCACATAGTTTAATTAGTTTTTACAAAGTTAACAAAGTAGAATATATTTACAACAGTGGTTGCAAATTGGATCGACGATTATGAAAAACTGAAGATCAAACGTTAATGTGTTGTGAAATGATTGATTTGTGATTCAATTTTTTTTATTTTAAACTGTATTTGGCTATGCACATTAGATAATACATTAAAAGATATATATATATATATATATATATATATATATATATATATATATATATATATATATATATTGCCAAAGATATTAAGGTGGTTCATTTGTATTTTTTTAGATAGGTCACCATTTTTAGTTTTATATAACTTGTTATACAAAAATAAAAAAGGCGGGTCAAGTGACCCACCATACTTAAACATAAACTCGCCACTACAACCAGGTTCATGCAATGTTTTATTTGAATTTTATTCCATGTAGTTTTTTTCCACATTTGATTGAATTTGGAACAGACCCACTTAAGGGCTAAAGTCATGTATTGGGTGAATTTATCGATCAACTGAGTTGTTTCAAAGGATGTATCAAGAGCTACAGTCATGCACTGGGTGAAGATTTAAGCAGCTGTTTACAAGGTATTCTCGAGTTGGTTTTGTGCTTTCATTTGATAGTGAATGAGGCAGTCTTTTTCGGACCACCACTTTGCAGCACCACCGCCTATAGCAGTGTTAGAGACTCCTCTGGTAAATTTTGTTTCAATTTAAACCAGGTAGGGAATCCATCGCCCCTTCGTCTCCTTTGGCCATGGATCTTCCCTCACCCTCTTGCACCGTCGCCCTTTTAATTTGTTATGATTTCTATATTTGGTTCATCTTCAAATATGGTAGTTGTGCTCTAGTTTTCTGCAAGTGGGTACGACACTAAAGCATATAACACAACATTGGCAAAGTCTACATTATGGGTTAGAGCACGTGGGGTTTTTTGTACTTTTTATTAAAGGAACCATTTTCATGTTAGATTTCATAATTAAGTTTTCTTGATTGTTCCAGACATTATTTCAAGTTTCAGGTCTTCGTTTCCGGTGGTGGTGGTGTAATATTAGTGGTGGTGGTGGTTGTGGCGAAGAATAATATGGTGAATTTACATACAAGATACTAGATCCACCCGATCCTAATATTTACAAAGATACCCAGTAAAGATGATGTTGTTAAAATCAAGTTATTATAGGAGTATACATGTGTGATATCGCATATGGGGAATAATTTGATTAAAGAAAAGGGAGTATTTTGATGTTGGGTTTAAGAGAAGAAGTGTTAATGGCCATCAGTATATGTTTGTGTGATTTTTAATATCCAATATGTGTGAGGTGTTGAGAGAGAGTGAGAGAGTGAGAGAGACAGAGAGAGACAGAGAGTAGGGCCCAAATTAATTATTTATTTTCTTTTTCATTTTAATTAAATAGAAAAAACATAAAAAATATATATATATCAAAAGGGCATTACAGCCATTTCAACTTTACGAGGGACCAAATCTACGTACAAACATAGCCAAAAGGACCATCAATCCAAAAAAGTCGTGGTTTGGATTAAAACTCTAAAAAAATACATACCACAGGGACCATTTTTGCAGTTTTGTCCCCATATTACAAATTAACCTGCAAACATCCCCACCTTTTTCTTAGAAGCTTGTATTGAATTTTCTCTCTAAACTCTTAGGTGTTGGTTGTTTTTTCGAAGCGAAAATGTCATAAAGTCTACGGACAATCTCTGCAACCCTCTGTAACAGAAGAGGGGGACCAAACGGCTGCAACATGTAATAAAAAGTTTGTTTGTTTTAAGTCATAAGTCTTCTGAAAAACAAACAACTGCGAAGGGTCAGGTGTTGCGCGTGTGCTGGGCGACACAACAATAAATGGTCAGAAATGGGTTTTTAGAAAAAAAAAAACAAACAGTACCTTAGAGTGTGTTTGGTTGCAATTTTTTTTAGTTTTCCATTCAAATGAAAATGAAAATTTTGAAAACACGTTTGGTTAGTTTAGTTTCAAAAAATTTCCAAGAAAATGAAAATTTTCTATTTTTCAAATTGTATGTAAATTAAAAAAATGACTTTTATAGTTTTCCAAAATTTTTAAATTTGTTAGATGAAAAATTAAAATTTCACCGGTTCCAACCAAACGTGTTTTCTAAAATTTCATTGAAAACTGAAAATAAAAACCTAACTCTATTTTCTGAAAACATTTTCTTAGAAAAAGAAAACAATTTTCCACAACTAAACACACCTTTAGGCTGCAAAAAATTATACCAACCACCTTCTGCTTCCTTGTTGCCTCTGCCGCCCGACTTTCCGACGCACCTATTTCTTCCGTTGATGATGCCGTCACCTGCTTCTTCTCCCATCAATTGCTTTTTCCGACATCGTTGTCTTCCTCCTTCCTCAAAGCCGCCCCTGCCATCTTCCTCCTTTTGAAATTGATTTTAGTGGTTTTTTTTTTCCTTCTGAAATTGTCTTTTATTTATTTATTTATTTTTTAACATTTTGGTTTGCTTTGTGTTAGACATACAATTATTGTATTTTGAAAGGTATAATTTCAAAACTAAAGAAATAATTTGATGAAATCGATTTTTTTTAAAATTTTTTTATTTTTTTTTACACTTTGGTTTGCTTTGTGTTGGTGTAGGATTATTGATTTGCTTTTTGTTAGGTGTATAATTATTGGGTTTTCAAGTTGAATTGAAGAAATAATCTTATAGGTAAAAGTTCATTTGAGACCATGCGATTTTTTTGTGAGACATGAATACGCAATCTTAGCTATTCATTTTGAAGCTCAAAAAATTAAAAAAAAAAAAAATTCTAAAATGCAAAATAAATGAAAATTTTTGAATTTTTTTAAATATTAATTTTGTCATTTTTTATCGTATATATATTATAAATATACGTGAAATATTCCAACAGAATTCTAAATGTAATATTCTAGTAGACAATCCTAGTATTCTAATAATTATAGTAAAATATTAGAATATTATAAGAATTTTATGTAAATATTTATAGTGTAATATGTAGTAAAATATTAGAATATTCTAACAATTATATAAAAAAAATCAATATGTTGTAAACTCTAATGGTCTTTATAGCATCCTAAAAAATTTAAGACTAAGTTCTTAAATTAATAAATTAAATAATTCAAAATGATTTATATTATTAAATCATTAAGAAATAATCATAATTTGAGTTGATATGAAGTTTAAAAAATTATAAGTAAAAATAATAACATTTCAAAAGTTAAAGGGATAAAAGTGTCAAGTTGACAAAGTGAGTTAATCAAAATAGGTAAAAAAGGGCAAGATGAAAAGAATGGAATGTTTGTGACATGCTTGAGTACCAAATGACATACTTAGGTGCGAAAGGACATACTTAGGCAAATTATGACCTAAGTAAAGCAATAGACAAATGTTGACATAAAGGTGGAAAGGATCTAATAAGGTTTCTTACATGCTTTAAACTTTGATGGAATATAATGAAATTATATGCCTTTAAAATATTACATATCATCCTTAAATTATTTTGTTAGAAGTTAAAAAAATGGAAAAATGGGTACAAGTTTACAAGAGGTTTAATAACCCTAATATTTTATTATTAGTTATTATGCAACGGGATGAAATTTTGATGAGATGACCAATGATGTGATTCCGATGACGGAATCCTTTTAAGGGGTAGATAACTGTAGCATCTTAAAAAATTGAAGAGTAGGTTCTTAAATTAATAAATTAAATAAATGAAAATGATTTATATAGTTAAATCATTAAGGAATAATCATAAGTTGAGTTGATATGATGTTTAGAAAGTTAGAAGGGAAAACAATAACATTTCAAGTTAAAGGGCCAAAAATATCAAGTTGGCAAAGTGAGTTAACAAAAGTGTTTTGGTCAAAAGTTACACAAGTGAAACTCAACCAAATTATATGAGAGGTTGTGATGTTCAGGGTAAAGCAAATACAATATGATGATCAAAGTGACACAAGTGGTTTACAAGGGAAGCCCTTGATCATTGCTAGGATCTCCGACACAAAACCTTAGGAGATGATAATGATCACCTGCATTGATAATTTTATTGATTAAAAATGTTGATTACAGAGATCAATGTCTAAATGTAAGTACAGGTACCATAGATGTAACGTCCTTACATTAGGGCTAGTCAATTTAAAGACAAGGAGCATCAAAAATGACTTTTTAGTAGAATATTATTTAGAAAGAATAATCTTAACTAAGTTGTAGTGGTCGTGACAAGGATTCCGGATAGATAAAGAATACTGAAATCCGAGTTATAACGAAGAAGTTATGACCTGTCGAAGTTTCTCGACAGAACCGGCATGACACAGCGCGAAATAAAATATGAATTTAAAATAGAGCGATATATAGCCTTAGTGATCTAAACTAAAGTCGTAGAATATGTTAAACCGAGAGCGTGCATAAAAAGAACGCCCAAATCTGACTTCGTATGAGGAAGTTATCATTTTCCGAAGTTTCGACTTAGCGATATGCAGCCCGAATACTCGATTTGAGATCGAGCGGTTTTAAGCCGAAACAATCTAAACGAGAGTCTAAGATCTCGTCGATAGTAGTCCAAGGGTAAAAAGACAGACGAAACGGACGTTGGATGAAGAAGTCATGAATTTCTAATGAAGTTTTTCTATCCTGGCCTACTAAAAATAATATAAAAGTAATATATTTATAATATATTAAAAATAAAGTCAAAATTAGCCGACGAAGTCTAAATTAAACTTGTAGATCTTGTTTTTACCTACGAGTCCATATAAAGAACGTCAAAAATGGAGTTCGTATGCGAAAGTTATGAATTTCTGAAGTTCGGGGCGCGAACCCCAAAGTTGTGTCAGTGGCCACAACGTGACATATTTTCTGACGCCTCCTGGAGTCTGCCAGACCCAACTTGCGATGACGCATGCAGTGAAGACCAAACCCACGACGTGGAAAAAATGCCCACGACGTGGAAAATGAGAAATTAGCCCTATAAATAGATTTGAAGGGGGCAGCCGGCCAAAGTTGCTAATTCACCCTTCTCTCACCCATATTACCTCGATTTTCATGCAAAGAAGTACCCACGAAGCCCCGGTATCATCCCGAGACCTGAAGAAAGTCCCGAATCCTCGAAGATCCCGAGAAGAAAAGAGTTTCAGAGCCGAAGCTCTGCCCGCGAGAAGCCCAATTTTTGTGAAGATCTCCCGGATTCACCGAAAAATACTACTTCTACAAGCCGTAGTGTTGTCCGATCATCTTCTAATCAGGTGAGTGTATACTTCCTGTCATAACACGATTTTAATACAAGTATTTTTTGAATGTATTAAGTATATGTTTTGTGTGAGTGTATAGTTTTTATAAAATCAGAGTAATCTTATGATTAAAAGAGTTGCGGAATTTGTTCCCAAAATAAAATATGATAAAATAAAATTTATCAAAGCATTTCTTAAAAAAATGTATTTTCATTAAATAACAAAATCTCTGGATGTCATGTTCCGATACAGACCAAAAGCATAAACAATATAAAATAGACCTTACAATAGTTATTTATAACTACTGATCTATAATCCAAAATCTCTCGTCAAGTCCACCAACTCATACTCTTGTATCATTACCTGTAATGCAAACAAAACTGAGTGGGTAAGGCTTGGGAGCCTCGTGAGCATATAAGGTTTTCATCCCACAATAATATATTTATTATATTCGATTATCAAACAATTAACCCAAATACCCATCCCCATATCTCCTTTATTTTCTGAAGGGTTTACCCTAAGAACCCACTATCCATCATTCATTTATTCATAAGGATTTACCTAAGGAATTGGCACAAAATCCATTGCAGCCAAAGTTTATCTATTAGATACTAAATCCATAGCTATCAGACGCTAACTCTATAGTCACCAAGGTTTACTCAACAGGCGCTAATTCCATAGTCACCAAGGTTTATACAATAGGCACGAAGTCACATCGTCACCAAGGTTTACTCGATAGGAACTAAGTCGCATAGTCAGCAGGGTTTACTCAATAGGCACAAAGTCACATCGTCACCAAAGTTTACTCGATAGGTACTAAGTCGCATAGTCGCCAGGGTTTACTTAATAGGCACGAAGTCGCATCGTCACCAACTATTCAATCTACCCATGTTCTACCCAACATTTTGTTTGTAGATATAAATACAAACACGGTTTAAATCATTTAACACCCGTATAAAAACATAAATTGCAAACCCATCTCAAATAGACAAATAATATATAACACATAGCACGTATTTCATAGCTAATACTTTATATTTATGTTTTAGAAGAAAGTAACTATACACTCACTTGATCAGAAGATGATCGGACAACATTACGACTTGTAGAAGTAGTATTCTTCGGTGAAACCGGGAGATCTTCACAAAAATCGGGCTTCTCGCGGGCAGAGCTTCGGCCCGAAAACTATTTTTCTTGGGATCTTCGGGGTTCGGGACTTGGTTCAGGTCTCAAGAATGATACTGGGGCTTCGGGGTATTTCTTGCACGAAAAACAAGGTAAAACGGGAGAGAAAGAAGAGAAAATGAGCAAAGAAACTCGGCAGCTTCGACTTCCTTTTATAGGGGCTGGAACCTTCAATTACGCTGGGCGTAACCCGGATAAGGTCGCTGAATCCCCCCCCCCCCCCTCGGATACTATCGAAATTTATAATTAAATTTAATATTTTAATTATTTAATAAACTTCAAAAATATATATGTTCCTCATACGAACTCCATTTTCGATGTTATTTATATCCACGAGTAGGTGAGACTACGCTCTACAACTTTCATTTAGAATCCGTCGGTTAATTTTGACCTTATTTTTATTATTTATTTTTAGTAGGCCGGGACAAAAAAATTTCGTTATAAATTCATAACTTCTTCATCTGACGTCCGTTTTCGTCTGTGTTTTTACCGTTGCACTACTATCTACAAGATCTTCGTTTCTCGTTTAGATTGTTTCGGCTAAAAACCACTCGATCTCAAATCAAGTATTCGGGTTGCATACCACTAAGTTGAAACTTAGAAAAATCATAACTTACTCATACAAAGTCAAATTTGGATTTTTTTTTATGCACGCTCACGGTTTAACGAAATCTATGACTTTCGTTTAGATCACTATGGCTAAATATCGCTCAAACGTAAATTCACTTTTTATGTCATTCAGCATCGTGTCGGTTCTGTCACGAAACTTCAACATGTCATAACTTCTTCGTTATAACTTGGATTTCGACATTCTTTATATGTATGTAATCCTTATAACATATACTATAACTTAGTTAAGATTATTCATTCTAAATAATCTTTCATCAAAAATTCATTTTTGATGCTTATCGTCTCTAAATTGACTAACCCGAATCTGCGGGCGTTACAATTATCTCCCCCTTAGGATGATTACGTCCCAGAATCATCAATGAACTATGGCTTGTATAATGATTCCATACGTCATCCTTCCGTCCTAAGGAATCACCGTGATGCTCAATCTTGCACCTGCTCTTAGTACTATGTTCGACTTTCAATCGTAACCTTCGAGTTACAAAATAAATCCTTATTGAGGACTCCTTCTTCTTCTTAGGATAAATACTTTCCTTTGTCTATTGTAACGGACCGATGGGTCATGTTCTAATGACCTTACATCGTATGATGCAACGCTTAGACTCAAGTCTCATAGAGTCAAATTCAGAATGGAAGATACCTTCATTCATATTCTAATGTGATATAATCACATTTTAGCATGTAGCATTTCTACCTACTAACTTATTTAACAACGAGCGCGATGCTATTGGTCGCATTGATTTCAATCTTCTGACCTCAATCAGATGATACATCGAGCTTGGTTCTCCGAACCATGTAACAAACTCATCGTAGTCGGACTCAATTTGATATGACCACTAGGGTCGGAATAACAATCATCTCACTAGTCATTACCGAAACGATGGTAACAACATAATTGAATAAAACGAGAGCAATCACTAGATTCTTGGTAACCTTGTGACTTTCCTTGATCCAAGCGTGAGTCCTGTGCTTCCAGTAGTATAGATCTCGACTACTATTCACACCTACTCATACTCGTCCCAAGTATTATCTTGCAGTCCGCAAATCCTAAAATCACAAAACAATTTAACACATACGAATGTGTCCAATTAAACATAAAATTTTCCTAGACTCTACTAGGATTTCTTCCATGCGCATCTTCACTCATCAATTCTACTTCAAATCGGTTGGTGAAAGAAATTCCACACAATGGGACAACTTCAAGAATTACACCAATCATTCCACCATTCTGCCAATCGAAGGTGTACCTCAGACGTACCGTACTCCTCTAAACGTTCCGTTATTTTATCAGACATATTTTAAAGGCAAGATACCAATTTTACGATATCTTCCGATAGTTGTCATTCACTATCATAATCCTTTCATTTCCTCCATTTACTCAATTCTCTACGAGTCTTCACCATAACGCTTTGTACACTCAAGCATACGTTCGGTGTACCGGGAGAGAATTTAAGATAAGAAAGCTTTATTTACAATAGACGTATAAATATCTTTATTACTCCGAAACGTTTACATGCTATTTTTAACATCGTAGTCATACGCTTAGAATCCTAAACACGTAAGGTTTCCAGACCCGGTCGGCAACATACCATAGATCCGTACAAACAAAATCATATATGGAAAACATATAGCATTTAGCACATAAAAGCATATTAGGCATCTTTCCTAAAATATACTAGTGCTTGTGTCTAAAATATGACAGACACTCATCTCACAATCATCATTTAACAATCTAAGTTTAAGTCTATAAATCTTACAAATTCCTAGTTCGCTTAAACTAATGCTCTGATACCAACTGTGACGCCCCCAATTTCACAGCCATAAAAGACCGATTTGTTTATGTTTTGTTTTTATAAAATCAGAGTAGTCCTTTGATTAAAAGAGTTGCGGAATTTGTTCCCAAAATAAAATATGATAAAATAAAATTTATCAAATCATTTCTAAAAGAAATGTATTTTCATTAAATAACAAAATCTCGGGATGTAATGTTCCGATACAGACCAAAAGCATAAACAATATAAAATAGACAATATAACAGTTATTTATAACTACTGATCTATAATCTAAAATTTCTCGTCAAGTCCACCAACTTATACTCTTGTGCCATTACCTGTAATGCAAAGAAAACTGAGTGGGTCAGGCTTGGGAGCCTGATGAGCATATAGGGTTTTCAACCAACAATAATACATTTATTATATTCAATTATCAAACAACCAACGCAAAAACCCATCCCCATATCTCCTTTATTTTCTAAAGGGTTTATCCTAAGAACCCACTATCCTTCATTCATTCATTCTTAAGGATTTACCTAAGGAATTGGAATGAAATCCCTTGTTGCCAAAGTTTATCTATCAGATACTAAATCCATAGCTATCAGGCGCTAACTCCATAGTCATCAAAGTTTACTTAACAGGCGCTAACTCCAAAGTCACCAAGGTTAATATAATAGGCACGAAGTCACATCGTCACCAAGGTTTACTCGATAGGCACTAAGTCGCATAGTCGCCAGGGTTTACTCAATAGGCATGAAGTCAGATCGTCGCCAGGGTTTACTCGATAGGCACTAAGTCACATAGTCGCCAAGGGTTACTCAATAGGCACGAAGTCACATCGTCGCCAAGGTTTACTCGATAGGCACTAAGTCGCATAGTCGTCAAGGTTTACTTAATAGGCATGAAGTCACATCGTCTCCAAGGTTTACTCAATAGGCACTAAGTCGCATAGTTTCCAGGGTTTACTTAATAGGCACGAAGTTGCATCATCACCAACTATTCCATCTACGCATGTTCCACCCAACATTTTTTTTGTAGATATAAATACAAACACAGTTTAAATCATTTAACACCCGTATAAAAACATCAATTCCAAGCCCATATCAAATAGACAAATAATATATGATACATAGCACGTATTTGATAGCAAATGCTTTATATTTATGTGTTAGAAGAAAGTAACTATACACTCACTTGATCAGAAGATGATCAGACTGCGCTACGGCTTGTAGAAGTAGTATTCTTCGGTGAAAACGAAAGATATTCAAAAAAACCGGGCTTCTCGCGGGCAGAGCTTCGGCTCGAAAATTATTTTTCTCGTGATCTTCGGGCTTCGGGACTTGCTGTTATTTCTTGCACGAAAAACGAGGTAAAACGGGAGAGAGAGAACAGAAAATGAGCAAAGAAACTCGGAAACTTCAACTTCCTTTTATAGGGGCTGGAACCTTTGATTACGTTGGGCGTAATCGTCTAGTTACGCTAGGGTAACCCGGATAAGGTCGCTGACTCACCCCCCTTCGGATAATAACGAAATTTATAATTAAATTTAATATTTTAAGTATTTAATGAATTCAAAAATTCATATCATCCTCATACGAACTCCATTTTCGACGTTCTTTACATCCACCCGTAGGTGAGACTACGCTGTACAACTTTTGTTTAGACTTGGTCGGCTAATTTTGACTTTATTTTTATTATTTATTTTTGGTAGTCCGGGACAAGAAAACCCCGTTATAAATTCATAACTTCTTCATCCGACATCCGTTTTCGTCTGTCTTTTTACCGTTGCACTACTATCTACAAGATCTTCGATTCTCGCTTAGATTGTTTCGGCTAAAAACCGCTCGATCTCAAATCGAGTATTCGGGCTGCATACCGCTAAGTTGAAACTTAGAAAAATCATAACTTCCTCATACGAAGTCAGATTTGGACGTTCATTTTATGCAGCTCACGGTTTAACGAACTCTACGACTTTCGTTAAGATCGCTAAGGCTAAATATCTCTCTAATGTAAATTCACTTTTTACGTCATTCAGCGTCGTGTTGGTTCTGTCGCGAAACCTCGACATGTCATAACTTCTTCGTTATAACTCGGATTTCGTCGTTCTTTGTATGTACGGAATCCTTGTAATATATACTATAACTTAGTTAAGATTATTCATTCTAAATAATATTTCATCAAAAATTCATTTTTGACGCTTATCGTCTCAAAATTGACTAGCCCGAATCTAAGGACGTTACAATTATCTCCCCTTAGGATGATTACGTCCCGGAATCAACAACGAACTAGGGCTTGTACAATGATTCCACGCGTCATCCTTCCATCCTAAGTAATCATCGTGATGCTTAATCTTGCACCTGCTCTTCGTACTATGTTCGACTTTCAATCGTAACCTTCGAGTTACAAAATAAATCAATATTGAGGACTCCTTCTTCTTCTTATGATATATACTTTCCTTTATCTATTATAACAGACCGATGGGTCATGTTCTAATGACCTCACATCGTATGATGCAACGCTTAGACTCAAGTCTCTTAGAGTTAAATTCCAGAATGGAATATACCTTCATTCATATTCTAATGTGATATAATCACATTTTAGCATGTAACATTTTTACCTACTAACTATTTTAACAACGAGCGCGATGCTATTGGTCACATTGATTTCAATCTTCTAACCTCATTTAGATGCTACATCGAACTTGGTTCTTCGAACCATGTAAAAACTCATCGTAGTCGGACTCAATTTGATATGACCACTAGGGTCGGAATAACAATCATCCCACTAGTCATTATCAAAACGATGGTAACAACATACTTGAATAAAATGAGACCAATCACTAGCTTCTTGGTAACCTTGTGAGTTTGCTTGATCCAAGCGTGAGTCCTGTGCTTCCAGTAGTATAGATCTCTACTACTATTCACTCCTACTCATACTCGTCCCAAGTATTGTCTCGCAGTCCTCAAGTCCTAAAATCAAAAAACAATTGAACACATACGAATGTGTCCAATTAATCGTAAAATTTTCCTAGACTCTACTAGGACTTCTTCCAAGCGCGTCTTCACTCATCAGTTCTACTTCAACTCGGTTGGTGAAAGAAATTCCACAAAATGGGAAAACTTCAAGAATTACACCAATCATTCCACCATCTTTCCAATCGAAGGTGTACCTCAGACGTACCGTACTGCTCTAAACGTTCCGTTATTTTATTAGACATATTCTAAAGGCAAGATACCACTCTTACGATATCTTCCGATAGTTGTCATTCATTATCATAAGCCTTTCATTTCCTCCATTTACTCAATTCTCGACGAATCTTCACCATAACGCTTTGTACATCCAAGCAGACGTTCGGTGTACCTGGCGAGAATTTAAGATAAGAAAGCTTTATTTACGATAGACGTATAAATATCTTTATTATTCCGAATAATTTACATGCTAGTTTTAACATCGTAGTCATACGCTTAGAATCCTAAAAACGTAAGCTTTCTAGGCCCGGTCGGCAACAGACCATAGATCTGAACAAACATTATCATATATGGCAAACATATAGCATATAGCACATAAAAGCATTTCAGGCATCTTTCCTAAAATATACTAGTGCTTATGTCTAAAATATGGCAGACACTCATCTCACAATCATCATTTCGCAATCTAAGTTTAAGTCTAGAAATCCTACAAATTGCTAGTTCGCTTAAACTAATGCTCTAATACCAACTGTGACGTCCCCAATTTCATGGCCAGAAAAGACCGATTTGTTTCTGTTTTGTTTTTATAAAATCAGAGTAAGCCTATGATTAAAAGAGTTGCGGAATTAGTTCCCAAAATAAAATATGATAAAATAAAATTTATCAAATCATTTCTTAAAGAAATGTATTTTCATTAAATAACAAAATCTCGGGATGTCATGTTCCGATACAGACCAAAAGCATAAACAATACAAAATAGACCTTACAATAGTTATTTATAACTACTGATCTATAATCCAAAATCTCTCGTCAAATCCACCAACTTATACTCTTGTGTCATTACCTGTAATGCAAAGAAAACTGAGTGGGTCAGGCTTGGGAGCCTGGTGAGCATATAGGGTTTTCAACCCACAATAATACATTTATTATATTCAATTATCAAACAATCAACCCAAATACCCATCCCCATATCTCCTTTATTTTCTCAAGGGTTTACCCTAAGAACCCATTATCCTTCATTTATTCATTCCTAAGGATTTACATAAGGAATTGGCACGAAATCCATTGCTGCTAAAGTTTATCTATCAAATACTAAATCCATAGCTATCAGGCGCTAACTCCATAGTCACCAAGGTTTACTTAACAGGCTCTAACTCAATAGTCATTAATGTTTATACAATAGGCACGAAGTCACATCGTCACCAAGGTTTACTCGATAGGCACTAAGTCGCATAGTCGCCTGGGTTATCTCAATATACACGAAGTCACATCGTCGCCAAGGTTTACTCGATAGGCACTAAGTCACGTAGTCGCTAGGGTTTACTCAATAGGAACGAAGTCACATCGTCTCCAAAGTTTACTCGATAGGCACTAAGTTTCATAGTCTCCAAGGTTTACTCAATAGGCACGATGTCACATCGTCACCAAGGTTTACTCGATAGGCACTAAGTCGCATAGTCTCCAGGGTTTACTTAATAGCCATGAAGTTGCATCGTCACCAACTATTCCATCTACCATGTTCTACCCAATATTTTTTTTGTAGATATAAATACAAACACAGTTTAAATCATTTAACACCCGTATAAAAACATCAACTCCAAGCCATCCTCAGATAGACAAACAATATATAACACATAGCACGTATTTCATAGCTAATACTTTATATTTATGTGTTAGAAGAAAGTAACTATACACTCACTTGATCAGAAGATGATCGGACAACGCTACAGCTTGTAGAAGTAGTATTCTTTGGTGAAACGGGGAGATCTTCAAAAAAACCGGGCTTCTCGCGGGCAGAGATTCAACTCAAAAACTATTTTTCTTGGGATCTTCGGTCTTCGTGTCTTTCTTTGGGTCTCAGGAATGTTACCGGGGCTTCGGGGTATTTCTTGCACGAAAAACAAGGTAAAACGGGCGAGAGAAAAGAGAAAATGAGCAAAGAAACTCTGCAGCTTCGACTTCCTTTAATAGGGGCTGGAGCCTTCGCTTACGCTGGGCGCAATATTCTAGTTACGCTGGGCGTAACCCGGATAAGGTCGCTGACTCCCCCCCCCCCTTCGGATAATATCGAAATTTATAATTAAATTTAATATTTTAATTATTTAATAAAATTCAAAAATTCGTATCTACCTCATACGATCTCCGTTTTCAACGTTCTTTATATCCACGCGTAGGTGTGACTACGCTCTAAAACTTTCCTTTAGACTTTGTCGGCTAATTTTGAATTTATTTTTATTATTTATTTTTAGTAGGCCGGGACAAGAAAAATCGGTTATAAATTCACAACTTCTTCATCCGACGTTCGTTTTCGTCTGTCTTTTTACCGTTGCACTACTATCTACAAGGTCTTCGATTCTCGTTTAGATCGTTTCGGCTAAAAACTGCTCGATCTCATATCGAGTATTCGGGCTACACATCACTAAGTCGAAACTTAGAAAAATGACAACTTCCTTATATGAAGTCAGATTTGGACATTCTTTTTATACACGCTCACGGTTTAATGAACTCTACGACTTTTGTTTAGATAGCTAAGGCTAAATATAGCTCTAACGTAAATTCACTTTTTACGTCATTCACCGTCGTGCCGGTTTTGTCACAAAACTTTAACAGGTCATAACTTCTTCATTATAACTCGGATTTCAGCAATATTTATATGTACGTAATCCTTGTAACATATAATATAAATTAGTTAAGATTGTTCGTTCTAAATAATCTTTCATCAAAACTTCATTTTTGACGCTTATCGTCTCTAAATTGACTAGCCCGAATTTGCAGGCGTTACAATAGTCCCTTTCATAACACGATTTTAATACAAGTATTGTTTGTATGTATTAAGTATATGTTTTGTGTTAGTGTATAGTCTCTTTCATTAACACGATTTTAATACAAATATTGTTTGAATGTATTAAGTATATGTTAGGTGTGAGTGTGTAGTTATTTTCTTCTACCGCATAGATATGAAGTATTTGCTTTGAAATACGTGCAATGCGTTTATATGTTGTTGGTTTACATGGGATGGTTGTTGAATGAATGTTTTATATAGGTTTTTAAATGATTTCAACTACATATGTGATTTATATCTACAAATATGTTGGTTAAAACATGGGTAGATGAAATAGTTGGGGTGTGAGGAAATATTAGTTTGAGGATGAGACGAAAGATGATATAGATCATGAGATGAGGGTGACAGGTGATAAATGAGTGAAACCTTTACCCAAACGATAGCCCCCGTCATTCATCAGAGTAGGGATGACAACCATGGACTATTCTTGACAGTCATGTGGAACACTAGCAAGCTCGCAACTTGTAGGTGTTGTGGACTTGATGTTCACCGGTGTACTCTAAAAACCCATTGATATGTATTGCTAGAGGATGTCTCGGAACCAATACTGTCAATAAACGAGATAAACCCCAACGACTATGGAGTTAGCGCCAGTTAAGTGAACCTTGGTGACTATGGAGTTAGCGCCTGATAGCTATGGATTTAGTACCTGATAGATAAACTTTGGCAGCAATGGACTTCACGACAATTCCTTAGGTAAATCCTTAGGAATGAATGAAGGAAAGATAGTCGATTCTTAGGGTAAAACCTTAAGAAATAAAGAAGATAACGGGGATGGGTAATTGGGTTGATTGTTTGATGACTGAATATAATAAATATATTATTGTGGGTTGAAAACCCTATATGCTCACCAATTTCCCAAGCCTGAACCACTAAGTTTTCTTTGCATTACAGGTAATGGCACAAGATTATAAGTTGGTGGACTTGACGAAAGATTTTGGACTATAGATCAGTAGTTATAAATAACTGTTGTAAGGTCTATTTTATATTGTTTATGCTTTTGGTCTGTATCGGAACATGACACCCTAATATTTTGTTATTTAATGAAAATACATTTCTTCAAAGAAATGCTTTGATAAATTCTTATCATATTTTGTTTTGGGAACAAATTCCGCAATTGATTTCTTTAAAAGATTACTCTAATTTTAAAACAAAGCATAAAAAAATCGGTCTTTTCTGTCTGTGAAATTGTGGATGTCACAGTTGGTATCAGAGCATTAGTTTAAGCGAACTAGGAATTTGTAGGAAATCTCTAGACTTAAACTTAGAATGCCAAGTAATGATCATGAGGAGTGTGTCTGAAATATGTTGGGTAGTACACCTACATTCACACAAGCACTAGTTTAGTTTAT
Source organism: Lactuca saligna (assembly GCF_052625555.1). Lineage (NCBI taxonomy): Eukaryota > Viridiplantae > Streptophyta > Magnoliopsida > Asterales > Asteraceae > Lactuca > Lactuca saligna. The sequence goes on from NC_136425.1 coordinate 55,895,269, forward strand.
GAATGATGCCTTAAATGCTTTTATGTGCTAAATGTTTTGTGAGATAGCTATATTGTGACATCCCCAATTTTCACGGCCAGAAAAGACCGATTTGTTTATGCTTTGTTTTATAAAATCAGAGTAATCTTTTAAAGAAAACGGTTGCGGAATTTGTTCCCAAAACAAGATATGATAATAACTTATCAAAACATTTCTCAAAGAGAATGTATTTTCATTTAATAATAAAACATCGGGATGTCATGTTCCGATACAGACATATAAGCATAAACAGAACTTACATTCAATTACGCTAATGATTTACATCTCCTTTAATCTCTCAGTGCAAAGCAGCTTCGTATCGATACCTGTGATACAATTAAACTGAGTGGGTCAGGCTTGGGAGCCTGGTGAGCATATAGGGTTTTCAACCCACAATACTATATCATATATATATATATATATATATATATATATATATATATATATATATATATTAAATCATCAAACAATCAACCCAATTACCCATCCCCGTTATCTCCATTTATTTCTTAAGTACCTTCCCTAAGGAATTATCCTAAGGGTCATCTCCTAAATCGTATTTACCTCTCATCTCCTTACATCACATTTCCTTGTATGTTTGTTCCTAAGGACTTTTTCCTAAGGATCATCGCATGAATACATAGTCACAACATCGCCTGGACTAGTAAGTCATAATAAGGGTTAGACTATCATCGCATGAATACATAGCCACAATATCGTCTGAACTCGTAATTCATAGTAAGGGTTAGTCTATCATCGCATGAATACGTAGCCACAACATCGCCTGGACTCGTAATTCATAGTAAGGGTTAGAGTATCATCGCATGAATACGTAGCCACAACATCGCCTCTACTCGTAATTCATCACCTACAGGTTATGAGTCTGCTGGTGTTTCCACGGGGTCATCTAGAATAGTCCGTGGTCGCCATCTATACTCTGGTAGATGACTACATCGCCAAATTGCCACCTCGCCGGTCAAGGTTATGGTATCTCCTCTCATCTCACATCACCTATTTATCATCACCTATTTCTCATCACCTAATTATTATCACATATTTCTCATCACCTAATTATCATCATACATCATCTAATTCATCTACCCATGTTCTACCTAACATATTTGTAGATATAAAATACATATACATATTAACTCATTTAATACCTATATAAAACATCCATTCCAGACTCACCTCAAATAAACAACAATATATAAATACATAGCACGTATTTCATAGCAAATACTTCATGTATATATATGTTTGAAGAAAGTGATCACATAATCACATGTATAAACAACAATATATATACACATAGCACGTATTTTATAAAATACTTCATATATATGTGTAAGATGAAAGTGACTATACACTCACACATATAAACAACAATATATATACACATAACACGTATTTCGTATAAAATACTTCATAATTATGCATTAGATTAAAGTAACTACACACTCACCCAAACATATACTTAATACATTCAAACAATACTTGTATTATACCCGTGTTTATGAAAGGGACTATACACCCACACATATAAAGAACTTTATATTATACACATAGCATGTATTTTATATCAAATACTTAATATTTATGTGTTAGAAGAAAGTAACTACACACTCACCCAAACATATACTTAATACATTCAAACAATACTTGTATTATACCAGTGTTTATGAAAGTGACTATACACTCACACATATAAACAACAATATATATACACATAACACGTATTTCGTATAAAATACTTCATAATTATGCGTTAGATTAAAGTAACTACACACTCACCCAAACATATACTTAATACATTCAAACAATACTTGTATTATACCCGTGTTTATGAAAGGGACTATACACCCACACATATAAACAACTTTATATTATACACATAGCATGTATTTTATATCAAATACTTAATATTTATGTGTTAGAAGAAAGTAACTACACACTCACCCAAACATATACTTAATACATTCAAACAATACTTGTATTATACCCGTGTTTATGAAAGGGACTATACACCCATACATATAAACAACTTTATATTATACACATAGCATGTATTTTATATCAAATACTTAATATTTATGTGTTAGAAGAAAGTAACTACACACTCACCTGATCAGAAGCTGATCGGAGAACACTACGGCTTGTAGAAGTAGTATTCTTCGGTAGATTTGGAAGATATTCACAAAAACCGGACTTCTCGCGGACAGAGCTTTGGCTTGGGAATTGCACTTCTCGGATCTTCGGGGCCTCGGGACTTGCTTCAGGGCTCGGGAATGATACCGGGGCTTCGGGATATTTCTTGCACGAAAACGATGCAAAAACGCGAGAAAACGGGAAGAAATGAGCAAACTACTCGGCTGCCCTCGACACCCTTTTATAGGGGCTGGAAGGCCGATTTACGCGGGGCGTAACCTGGATAAGCCTGGTGACTCCCCCCTTGGATAATATCGAAAATTTATATTTAAATAAAATATCGAAAATATTTAATAAACTTCAAAAATTCATATCGTCCTCATACGAACTCCGTCTTCGACGTTCTTTATATCCCCGCGTAGGTGAGACTATGATCTACAACTTTAATTTAGACTCCGTCGGCTAATTTTGAATTTATTTTTATTATTTATTTTTAGTAGGCCGGGACAGGAAAACTCCGTTATAAAATCATAACTTCTTTATCCGACGTCCGTTTTCGCCTATCTTTTTATCGTTTTACTCCTATTAACGAGACCTTCGATTCTCATTTAGATTGTTTTGGCTAAAAACCGCTCGGTCTCAAATCGAGCATTCGGGCTGCATACCGCTAAGTCGAAACTTCGAAAAATCATAACTTCCTCATACAAAGTTAGATTTGGGCGTTCTTTTTATGCACGCTCATGGTTTAACGTATTCTACGATTTTCATTTAGATTGCTAAGGCTAAATATCGCTCTAACGTAAATTCACTTTTTACGTCGCGCTGTGTCGTGCCGGTTCTGTCGCGAAACTTCGACAGGTCATAACTTCTTCGTTATAACTCGGATTTCGGCGTTCTTTATATGCACGGAAACCTTGTAACATATACTATAACTTAATTAAGATTATTCCTTCAAAATAATCTTCCATCAAAAAGTCATTTTTGACGCTTAACATCTCTAATTGACTAGCCCGAATCTACGGGCGTTACATATATCAATGCTATTATTTGTTCGGATCCATGTTCTGTTGCCGACCGGATCTCGAAACCTTATGTGTTTAGGATTCTAAGCGTACGACTACGATATAGCATGTAAATGTTTCGGAGTGATAAGGATGATTTAAATATCTATCGTTAATGAGGATCTAAATTCACTTTATTCGGCGTTTAGACAAAAATGGCAAGGACACAAAGTGGACTGGAAAATGATAACCCGCAACCTGAGTCATAAGGGATTGGGAGTGCACCAGAAGTAACAACTGCACCTGAGCCAATCACGATGACAGGAGTATACAGAATGGTGCGGATGATGTTGGATCAACAGATGAAAGAAACAAGGTGTTTACTTCAACAAAGTAAGGACGAACTTGTTGTGCCAGTACGCTAGGAACCTATTCTTGAGGCAATTATCTGGGTTGCTAAGTCAGTTGAAGAAATGATCGACGACAGGACCAGCAACAAGGTTGAACTTGGAAAAAAGAGGAAATTTGAGGAGTCTTCAAGGTCCAACAAAAGTAACATGTTCTTGAAGTCTAGAAAAAAGGGAGGTAATGAAAAATGGTGCGGGAAACGCAAAAAGAAAACCCTGGAAAATGTGGTGAGGAGGTGACATGTTTTAAGTGTGGAAAGCATGGACATTATGCCAACGAATGTACATTCAATGAAAAGGTATGTTACGAATGTAATGAGGTAGGTCACTTCAAGCAGGACTGCCCAAAGAGGGAAGAAGCTACAAAGCCAAAGGTACCACTGAAGCATTATGAGAGATGCGACGAAGAGGTGACTTGCTACAAATGTGGAAGGAAAGGCCATTACGCCAACAAGTGCACATCTGACAAGAAGGTGTGCTACGAGTGTAATAAAGAAGGGCATTTTTCTAGGGATTGCCCAAAGAATAATGAACCAACATAGCCAAAGGCATTCCACATGATCCTCGACGAAGCAGAAAACAACGCGAGGATTCAAGGGTGAAGACTTTATATCAATATATAAAAGTATGTATCAAGAAGTATAGCCTATTAGAGGCATATTATATGGTGAACTTGAGCCTTTGTGTAATCGTTTAAAGAAATAATATAAACCCCAGTTTTGCTATCTGATGTGTTGAATGATTGTGTGATTTTCTTATATGGTGACTTTGTCGACTGCGGGATAATACTTGCGATGAGTATGAGTAGGTGTGAAAGGTAGTAGATGCATATACTACCGGAAGCACATGACTCACACTTGGATTAGGGAAAGTCACAAGGTTACCAAGAAGCTAATTATTGATTCTGTTTTATTTGAGTATGTCATTACCCTTTTTTCGGTAATGACTAGTAAGATGATTGTTATTCCGACCCTAGTAGTCATATAAAATTGAGTCCGAATACGGTGAGTATGTTACGTGGTTCAGAGGATCAAGTTCGATGTAACATCTGACGTAAGTTAGAAGGTTGAAATTAATGCGACCAATTGTATCGTGCTCGTTGTTAAAAGAAGTTTGTAGCTAGAAGTGCTACATGATAAAAAAGGGTGATTATATCACATTAGAATATGAAGGAAGGTATATTCTATTCTGGAATTTGACTTTAAAAGACTTGAGTCTAAATGTTGCATCATACGATGAGAGGTCATTAGAACATGACCCATCAGTCTGTTACAATAGATAAGGGAAAGTACTTATCCTAAGAAGAAGAAGGAGTCCTCAATAAGGATTTATTTTGTAACTCGAAGGTTACGATTGAAAGTCGAACATAGTAAGAAGAGTAGGTGCAAGATTGAGCCTCACGGTGATTACTTAGGATGGAAGGATGACGTATGGAATCATTATACAAGCCATATTTCGTTGATGATTTCGGGACGTAATCATCCTAAAGGGGGGGGGGGGATAATTGTAATGTCCGTAGATCAAGGCTAGTCAATTTAGAGACAAGGAGCATCAAAAAGGACTTTTTGGTAAAAGATTATTCAGAATGAATAATCTTAACTAAGTTGTAGTGGTCGTGACAAGGATTCTGGATATATAAAGAATGCCGAAATCCGAGTTATAATGAAGAAGTTATGACTTGTCGAAGTTTCTCGACAGAACCGACACGACACAACGCGATGTAAAATATGAATTTAAAATAGAGATATATCTAGCCTTAGTGATCTAAACGAATTTTTTAGAATATGTTAAACCGAGAGCGTACATAAAAATAACGCCCAAATCTGACTTCGTATGAGGAGGTTATGATTTTCCGAAGTTTCGACATAGCCGTATGCAGCCCGAATACTCGATTTGAGATCGAGTGGTTTTTAGCCGAAAAAATCTAAACGAGAGTCGAAGATCTTGTCAATAGTAGTCCAATAGTAAAAATACAAACAAAACAGACATCAAATGAAAAAGTTATGAATTTCTAATGAAGTTTTCCTGTCTCAGCCTACTAAAAATAATACAAAATTAATATATTTATAATATATTAAAAATAAAGTCAAAAATAGCCAAAAAAGTCTAAATAAAAGTTGTAGATCTTGTTTTTACCTATGCGTCGATATAAAGAACGTCGAAAATAGAGTTCGTATGCGAAAGTTATGAATTTATGAAGTTTGGGGCACGAACCCCAAAGCTATGTCAGTTGCCACGACGTGGCATGTTTTCTGACGCCTCCTGGAGTCTTCCAGACCCAACTTGCGATGACGCATGCAGTGACGACTAAGCCCACGACGTGGAAAATGAGAAATTAGCCCTATAAATAGATTTGAAGGGGCAGCCGGACAAGGTTGCTAATTCACCCTTCTCTCACCCATATTACCTTGATTTTCATGCAAAGAAGTACCCCCGAAGCCCCGGTATCATCTCGAGACCCAAAGCAAGTCCCGAAGCCTCAAAGATCCTGTGAAGAAAAGAGTTTTCGAACCGTAGCTCTGCCCGCGAGAAGCTCGGGTTTTGTGAAGATCTTTCGGTCTCACCGAAGAATACTACTTCTACAAGTCGTAGTGTTGTCCGATCATATTGTAATCAGGTGAACATATAGTCCCTTTCATCACATGATTTTAATACAAGTATTGTTTGAATGCATTAAGTATATGTTTTGTGTGAGTGTATAGTCCCTTTCATATCACGATTTTAATACAAGTATTGTTTGAATGTATTAAGTATATGTTTTGTGTGAGTGTATAGTCTCTTTCATAAACACTATTTTAATACAAATATTGTTTAAATTTATTAAGTATATGTTTAGTGTGAGTGTGTAGCTACTTTCTTCTACAGCATAGATATGAAGTATTTACTATGAAATATGTGCTATGTGTTTATATTTTATTGGTTTACTTGAGATGGTTGTTGAATGAATGTTTTATACAGGTTTTTAAATGATTTAAACTATATATGTGATTTATATCTACAAATATGTTGGTTAGAACATGGGTAGATGAAATAGTTGGTGTGTGAGGAAGGATCAGTTTAAAGATGAGACGAAAGATGATATAGATCATGAGATGAGGGTGACAGGTGATAAATGAGTGAAACCTTTACCCAAACGATATCCCTCGTCATTCATCAGAGTAGGGATGACAACCACGGACTATTCTTGACAGTCGTGTGGAACACTAGCAAGCTCGCAACTTGTAGGTGTTGTGGTTGATGTTCACCGGTGTACTCTAAAAACCCATTCATATGTATTGCTAGAGGATGTCTCGGAACCAATACTGTCAATAAACGAGATAAACCCCGATGACTATGGAGTTAGCGCCAGTTAAGTGAACCTTGGTGACTATGGAGTTAGCGCCTGATAGCTATGGATTTAGTACCTGATAGATTAACTTTGGCAACAATGGACTTCAGGCCAATTCCTTTGGTAAATCCTTAGGAATGAATGAAGGAAATATAGTCGATTCTTAGGGTAAAACCTTAAGAAATAAAGAAGATAACGGGGATGGGTAATTGGGTTGATTGTTTGATGACTGAATATAATAAATATATTATTGTGGGTTGAAAACCCTATATGCTCACCAATTTCCCAAGCCTGAACCACTAAGTTTTCTTTGCATTACAGGTAATGGCACAAGATTATAAGTTGGTGGACTTGACGAAAGATTTTGGACTATAGATCAGTAGTTATAAATAACTGTTGTAAGGTCTATTTTATACTGTTTATGCTTTTGGTCTGTATCGGAACATGACATCCCGATATTTTGTTATTTAGTGAAAATACATTTCTTTAAAGAAATGCTTTGATAAATTCTTATCATATTTTGTTTTGGGAACAAATTCTGCAACTGTTTTCTTTAAAAGATTACTCTGATTTTAAAACAAAGAATAAACAAATCGGTCTTTTCTAGCCGTGAAATTGGGGATGTCACAATAGATGAGCCAATCGTGTGTGTAGTGTAATCAATACATGTGTTATTTATAGTATAATGCTAATAACAAGAAGTCTAATAATTTCGGCATCCTCCGAGAATCAGGATATGAACATTGTTTGACTTGGTATTTCGGGTCTTTTGTGTGACATCCCCAAAATCTCAGCTAGAAAAGACCAGTTTCATTTATGCTTTTAAAATAATTTCAGAGTAAATCCTTTTGATTTAAAAGAGTTGCGGAATTTGTTCCCACAAAAGAATATAATAAAATAATATTTACCAGAGCATTTCATAAAGAAATGTATTTTCATTATATAATCAAAACTCGGGATATCATGTTCCGATACAGACCAAAAAGCATAAACGCCATATTACAAGCCATACAATAGTTATATACATACACAGGCTCATAAACAAAACAACTTGATGATTCATCCATCTTATGCTGTTACGCCACTTCCTGTAATACAAATAAACTGAGTGGGTCATGCTTGGGAGCCTGGTGAGCATATAGGGTTTTCAACCCACAATAAGTAATTATATTTAATTTCATCCACCAACAATAACCTGATTACCCATTCCCATTATCCTCACTTTACGTCCCTAAAATAACATCTATTACAAGGGATCTAATCTAGGATTTTCATCGGGATGAACATTACTGCAAGGGGTTTCCTTAGTAATAGGTGTCCTTAAGGCAACCATGAGGGGGATAGAGTACACAAGTGAACACATCGTTCACAACACCTACATGTTATGAACCTACTAGCGTTCCATAAGACTGTCTAGAAAGAGTTAGTGGTCGGCATCCATACTACGCTAGATGACTAGGTCAAAACAACAACACCGAGGCCTCTCATCAGTTTATCACACATCAACTATCTACCCAAGTTCTACCCAACATTTTATAGATAGAAATATACATATGCATACATATGCAACTTAAAAATTGATAAGATATTCATTCAATACTCGTTCCAAATATACAGATTCATTCCAAGTAACAGATAATATATATCTATATACACATAACACGTATTCACTCGGAGATTCTTTATATCTGTGTGTTAGAAGAAAAGGAATATACACTCACTTGATCAGAAGATGATCAGACAACACTACGACTTGCAGAAGTAGTATTCTTCAGTAGATCTGGAAGATCTTCACACACCAGGCTTCTCGCATGCAGAGCTTCGTCTCAGAAACTCTTTTCTTCTCGGGATCTTCGGGCTTTGGGACTTGCTTCGGGTCTCGAGATGATACCAGGTCTTCGGGGAGTTAAAATATGGCTTAGAGAGGGTATCAGGGGTGGGAGAGTAAGGGAATAGCAACCAAAATCGGCTGCCCTTCGATTTCTATTTATAGGGCTGAAGTACTGAATTCACGTCGTGAAATCTCAAAATTCACGTCGTGAGTTCAGTCAGGCATTCATCATTGCGTTCTTCACCAGTCCACTTGCTCTTGAAGGCTCCAGAAGGCGTCAGTACTAAGTTCACGTCGTGAACACTGTTTTCACGTCGTGAACTCTAACACATTGTTGGGGTTCGCACTCCGAACTTCAGAAATTCATAACTTTCACATACGAGCTCCGTTTTCGATGTTATTTTTTCCACACATAGGTAAAAACAAGATCTATAACTTTCGTTTAGACTTTGTCGGCTAATTTTGACTTTATTTTTATTATATGTTTATTATATTGTTTTTAGGAGGCTGGAACAGGAAAACTCCGTTAGAAAATCATAACTCCTTCGTTTGACGTCCGTTTTTGTCTGTCTTTCCATCGTTGCACTACTATTGATGATATATTAAATTCTCATTTAGAAAGTTTTGGCTAAATATCACTCGATCTCATATTCGAACTTTAGGTTGTCTACTACTAAGTTGAAACTTCGAAAATTCATAACTTCCTCATACGAAGTTAGATTTAGACGTTGTTTTTATGTACGCTCTCGGTTTAACGTGTTCTGTGAATATTTTTTAGATTACTAAGACTAGATATCTCTCTATCTTAAATTCGTATTTTACATCATTCAGTATCGTGCCGGTTCTGTCGCGAAACTTCGACATGTCATAACTTCTTCGTTATAACTCGGATTTTGGCATTCTTTATATATTCGGAAAGCTCGTTACGACCACTAAGTCTTCATGTATCGATATTGGGCTTATATAATATTTCATTTTAACTTATATTTTTATCCTTAATTCATTTAAGTCACACAATTAAGCACAAAACACATAATACTCAAATAATACATCTTTATTATTTCAAGACGGGTTACAAAGGTTAACCTAGACTATTACATCGCTATTAATAACAAGCCCAGAAACACAGGTGTTACATTTTTCCTGGTTTAGATGATTCTTCATTGAGAATAAGTCTTTAGTTGACTATTCTACACATGTGAGAAAAATAAAGAATAATATAACGTTATAGATGTTTAGGAAAATAATTGATAATAATTAGGATCCTGAAGTATGTTTAAGGATCCTAAGGCTTTGGAAATATTGAGGATCCTGAATTTAATTTTAGGATCCTGGCCCTAACAATTGCCGCAAAATTATTCCAGCGTAGTATTGAGGTTAGTTATCCAATATTTAAAGGTATAATTTAAAACAAAATAAAAAAGAGATAAGATTTTGAAGTTTAACGGATTGGGTAATTTAAATTTCAATGTTACATTTCTATCTATTGGAATAGGTCAAATCACCCTTTTACCTCTCAGTGATTCCTGTATAAATAGGACGTTCAACTCTTATTTACGATGTTCATCACGTATTATCGAAGATACTCTTATTGTTTCCTTTTCTCAAGCTTTAAGAACAAATATCCTTCTTCCCTTTATATTTGTACTCTTTTACATTTCTTATTTCTTTCTTGTTTTAGGTCTCCGGCCATGTCTCTGCTGAGTTGAGGATCCGGGCCGAAAGAGCCGAACAAGCCCTCAAAGGGCAATAGAAAATGTGAAAAGCAACCAATGAGGACCTCCTGAAAAGGATGGAACTTTTTAGAAAGGATAAGGCAAAGAAGGAAGAGAAGCACGCCACAGAGATGGAGAAGGTGATCGCCGAGGCAAAGGCTAGCGATGTCGTGGCAGTCTGGGAACCCAAGATCAAACTAGCTGAAGACATGGCCAATACATGATCCTGGAACCTGGCAAGGTGTAGTGTCGCTCTTTCCCAACTAACTGGTGAACATGTTAACACCATTTAGGATCCTGAAGGACAGCAGTTGAAGGTGGGCGAGGATGAGAAGACCCCATGCAATGATAACCAGTCTATGGTTTAGGCCTGCAAAGAATTAGTTTAATAGTTTTTGGTTTTAAATGGAGTAAGACAATTTAATTTTTTGTGGGGAATGCAACCCTTATAATCCATGGTTACGCTTGCTTTTATATATCTTTCTTTACTTGCATGATTGTCTTGTGATTGTAGTAGTAGGATTTCCTAGGATCCTTATAATCAGGATCTTAAAGAGTTTAGGATTTGTAAGAACTCTCAAGATCTGAATAACCTAAAAATAGTTAGTAACCCATTTAGGATCTCAAAATAGTTGAGATCCATTTAAGATGATAAATCTTCAATCATCGCATAAGAAAGACAACTTTTCGAGGAATAGGGATAGATAGAACCTGATTATCTTTAGGCTTCTTGACCTATAGGATTCACTTTCTTTTGACTTAGGAGAAGTGTAAAGTTACGATTCTCTTAGTTCCATAGGATCCTATAGTTTGTATATGGAGTGATCCTTACTTTAAGAGTTCATCAAGGAGGATCCTGGATTGTCTTCAACTTAGTAAACTTTAGGGAGGATCCCATCTTTGGAATCAATTGGAAATGACTCCAACTTGGAAAATAACTGATGGAACTTTTCTTTTGCAACATGATAGTGCTACAAGTCTAGCATATTTTTCGGGGAGTATCCCATCTTCAAGAAATATGTTAGTATCATAATTCTTGAAAAACCTTAGGGGAAAATTCCAATCTTGGCAAAGTACTAGGGAATATTTCAAATCGTATGATACCACAAAAATGTTATGAACCTTAGTTATTTTCTGGGGGAGATCCCAACTTGAGATAATATGAGAATGTTATGAATCTTGTGTATTTTCTGGGGAGTATCCCAACTTGAGATAACATGTCAATGTTATAAACCTTAAGAACCATTTGGCGAAGATCCCAACTTGAGATAACATGTCAATGTTATAAACCTTAGATTTTAACTTTAGGATATTAACTTATGTTCAGAAATATTAGGGTTTCCAAGTCACCGCAGCGTGAAATGATCCTTTTATTTACATCCCATAGTTAGATAATGTGCACCCAAGTGACGTGTAGAAACCTTAACTCATATGAAAGAGGTAATTAACTCTTTAAACCTTATAGGGTATTAAGTACCCTTATTCGTAGGAGAGATGATCGGTCTGTATTCTTAGTTACTAGGATACTTGCGTTAAGAATTATAGAATGTTGTAGCTATGGGATTCTTAAGTTTTAGGGTCCTCAAATGTCAAGATCCTTGTATAGGATCCTTGGATCTTTATATGTCAAGGTCCTTGTGTGTCAGGATCCTTGAGTCCTTATATAGAAAACATTATCTAGGGTAGGCGTTAGTCTAGCTAATGTCCCTCCGATGCTTAGGTTAGTAATGGTATATGGAGAGAGCAAATAGTATTAAAAATAAAGGGTAAAAGGTAAAGAGTATGTGTACCTTGAGTGTGTTGGAAAATGATTAATCTTGCTTACAATAAATTGATTTTAAGATTTATAGCATTCCAGGATCTTGGTAGGACATTGTCATTGACAGTAGCTAGCCAATATGCCCCCTTTCCCGCTTCAACATCTATGAGATACGGTCCTTCCTATTTAGGTGCCAGTTTACTTGCACCAGGATCCTTGGTGTGTTGGAATGTATTTCTAAATACCAAGTCTCCTATATGGAATCTTGTAGTAGTCGATGTTAGTTGTAAGGTGTTGAAACTTTGTAATGTTCGTGATGTTATGTAATGTTATTTACAAAGGCATTGTTGTTTCGAAACTGTATTGTTGAGTCTTGTATTTTTTGTATGTTTTCTATTTCTCCTATAAATAGGGGTTGATACTTAGAGATAGATAGAAATTTTGCCTTTTATTCCATCTAAATAATCTATGGATTTGGAAAGCATAATTGAGCTGAAACAAGTTTATATTTACTCTCGGTGCTCATTATTCTTTACAACACTGATTTTATTTCATTACTCGATTGAATTGCTTCTACAATTGGTATCAAAGAAGGAATCATATTGCAATGATATGATTTTCTTTTAGTATCAATCGTATTTTGATTCCTTCTACAAGTTTCCGCACTTTTGATATTGAAAACCATCCTAGATTTTCTGTTGTAATTTGATTATGCAACTAGTGTGTGTAATCGAGTGTTTTGTTTGCTTTTTCTGAACAATTCATCCATTAATTCTCAAATTTCATAAACATTTATGAGAATTCATTTGTACATCCATGGAAAATTTCAACATGAACACGATGACGTCTTTTTCTCATTTTATAGGATATTCAACAAAGATACCTATGCTTATTCCAGAGTATTATGATCAATGGGCTGATCGCATGCAAGATTACTTGAATGGACTGGATGAAGAGCTTTGGGATTGCATTGAAGTAAAAATTCTTCCTCTAACAAATGTTCAAAATATTGGTTCATCTGCTACATCTCAAAGTGTTAATGATCAGACTGGAAGATTGAATAAGAATGAGAAAAGGTGTATGAGGGAGTTGCGTGGTGCATTGCCTCCGATTGTTTACAACTATGTCAGGAGTTGTAAATCAGCTAAAGGAATCTGGACAACTCTAAAAGGAAAGGGAGTGAAAAGACAAACTCATTTACAAATGCAATCACTATGGAATTACAAGATCAACCATGGAGTTCAATCTTACTTTCATCACAGGATTACAAAAGGAATGGAGGAATGTAAGCCTGATGGTGAAAACTCATCAAAGTTTCGACACTTCAACACTAAATGACTTGTACAATTTACTAAAAACTCATGAAGGAGAAGTAAATGAAATTGATGAGGAATCAAAAATGAATCTTGGAGGACCACTTGCTTTGGTCTCAAAAGTTACTGAGAAGGAGGCAGTTGAGAAGGAAGATTCTGATGGCGAAGGGTTTTTGGTAAATTCTGATGATGAAGCTTTTTCATTTTACTCTAACAATAGAGTAAAGAATTTTTTTCAAGAAACATTTTCATCTAAAGTCAAAGCCAAGTGATGGAAAAGGAAACTTCGTGAAAAAAGCTGGAGGAGAGGAGAAGAGTGAGAAGATTGGTGTGAAAGTTGAAGAGATGAAAGTCGAAAAGAAACTCAAAGGAGACTCTGGAATCGACTGTGACTACTATCATGGTGCTAATCACATGGCTAGTGACTGTATGCTTCAGAAGAAAGAGGAAAAGAAAAACAAGGTTAAAGATGAAGCATATTACGTTGAACGTCTAGAGGAAGTAAGAGCAAAAGAGAAGGGTATGTCTCTGGTGGCAAAAGGAGAACGTGAAGACGAAGGAACATATCAAATTTGGTCTTCTAGCTCTGATGAAGAGGAAATGTGTAATCCTACGCATGGGGAAATGTAAGAAAAGTTTGAGGAAGATGATGAAGAAGAGGTGATTGGACGTTGTTTCATGACCAATAGTGGAGACAAATCACCTATGACAACGAAGGTATGTTCTATTCTTCAATCTTTCAATATTCCTTTGAGTGCTTATGATTATGAACTAACTACTTTTGATGATTTTGTTGCTTATTTTGATAATTTGGTTATTTCTGCTAGTAATGAGGGTAAGAAATCTAGTACTCAATTACTAGAGATTCAGAAGCAATTGGATTCGAAGAAAATAAAAGTAGATTATCTAGAAATGCAAATAACCAATCTGATGTGTGATAGGGACACTTTAAATAGTGATGTTAAAATGTTGTTAGCTATGAGAAACATCTATTGAAATTCAACAAAAATGCTATATGCTAAATTGACTGCATTGCATCACTCTTCTGATATAAGCAAAGAACAACATAGGAAGTTGTTGCCTTTTTTTATCTTCTGAAAGAGAAAAGATTGTTAGCATATCCTATGATTGTGAAAAGACTATAGTTGAATTTTATAGAGTTCCTGATAACAGGTTTGCTTATGGAATTATGAAAATAGATGAATATTTGTATGCAAATGAGTTAGTTAATATTGTGAATGAAACTTTGACCAAAAATGAACAAATCAAGATTTTGAAAAGAACTGAGAATTCGAAATCAGACTCTCAATCTAATTTTGCTGATCTCGAAGATAATTCTGATACCATCAGTGAAATCAGTGAAATTGAGGAAGAGGAAGAAATTGATTGTTCTCAGTTGTCTGTCATTAATGTCACTTCAAAGGTTAAAGGTAAAGAAAAATGTAAAGATTTTGAGGTTAAAATTAACATTGATCAACCTTCAACTTCGAAAACTTGTGATCATGACTATGTGTCTGTCGAAGATAATCAAACAGACAGTGACGATGATGATGAAATTTCAACAGTAACAAAAGATCCTAAAGTTTAGAAAGAAAAAGTGATACCTCAAATAGTTTAAGATCAAGTGTATGACGAATCAGACAAATCCGACAAAGTGACGAAAGAAAAAGGTGCTCATTATCTCGAAACAAATACAGTTGTGTATCCAAATTTTAAATGCACAGTTGATGTCATCTTTCCGAATTAGGTGTTTGTTACATCTGGAAGTGTTGATAACATCAAACCCGAATTTACCAAGTTAGTTGAAGAAGATAACAAGCACATGTCAAATGAAGGATTCTTTTCGAATCAAAGTACGTTTGAAAATAATCTTACAAAAACTTCTTACACTTTTCAACGACAAAAACCAAGTCAAAACTGGTCTGAAAAATCAACAAGTGTCAAAGTGACTGAGAAGAATGACAAATCAAAACAAGTTTGAGTTGAAAAATCTCAAAAAGAAAAACATGTTTCAATGAAAGATGAAGTTGTTTCTCAAAATGTCAAAATCAATTCACAAGATTTTAAAGATCAAGTTGAAAAAGATTCGAAAGATAATAACATTTAAAATAGACAAGCTCGAATGAAAGTGTTTTGGAATAACATTAGGTCTGGAAAGATATCAAGTGTTTTACATAATAAATCTTCTGAACAGCAAAAGTTTAAATCTGTTCAGACATCCTTTGAAACGAAACAATTCAATAAGCCAAATCAAAAATACACATCAAAGCATTCGTTTAACCAAAAACCACAAAAAGAATCTTTTGTTAACAAGGAATAAGTTTCAACACCATATAACTTATTTCCTCAAAAATCCACCTCAAATTCTAAAGCTCAAACATCTTTTCATGAGAATTATCTGAAAACCAAGGTTATTCATAAGAATCAATCAAATCAAAGGTTTTCTTCATATAATTTTCAACGAAATGTTTTTCCTTCGAATACCCATACAAAATATCATCAAGTTTTTCATCCAAAACATTCCATGAAACAACAATCTGTTTTACAAAGAAATAATGTTGGTTATCAAAATCATTTTCAAAATCGTTATACTCCACATGTCTCAACTCAAAAAACAACACGAAAATTTGAAAATTAACAAGTATAAGGATGAAAGTTCGAATCTTTCAAGCCTGCTACAACTTTGTTTCCAAATCCACCCTCGAAACAATCTGTAAAATCTTCATTTGTTAAAGGAACAACGAATGTGAAGAACATCAATCACTAGTTGGAAGGAAAAGGGAAGAAATTTCAGTGTTCGAAATTCTCACAAGAAGTGATTAAGGAGGAATATGAGAAGTATTTGAATGACTCATCGCAAGCAAGTTCATCTTCACAAGAGTCGGATATATCTATTAAACAATGGAAAACTCTACCAAAGGCATCGGTTGTTGTGAAATAAGCTGTGAAGGAAAAGGAAAAAAATCAATGTTGATTTTAAACCAAAGAATAGTTACTTTTATGTGCCTTTGACTAATGAAGTAGACTCAGTTGATAGTCTTAAGTCTAAAGTTCGTAGCTGGATTTAAGGATCTTTGTTTCAAAATATTTTTCAAACTAATAACCGAGGACCCAAACAGCCTTGGGGACCTAACTTCTTTCATTAATTACAGGTTTTGTGTGATGAGCAATATGATGAACAATGGTATATTGATGGTGGTTGCTCTTGACACATGACTGGTCGAAAGGAGAATCTTCGTGATTATCAGACTTTAGAGAATTCAGGAGTCGGAAGTTTGAAAACAATCACAAATGTCATGTTTGAAGCTATGGGAAAATCACTAATGAAAACTTCACAGTCAACAGAGTAGCATATGTCGAAGGTCTTCAACATAACTTGATAAGTGTTTCGCAACTTGTTGTGGGCACTAGCAATAAAGTGGTGTTTAATGAAAAAGGCAGTGTGATTTCAAACATTCAGACAAAGGAAGTCTTGCTCAAATCCAAACAAAAAGGCGACATGTTTACTCTTGATATCAATCCCATTACTGGGAAAACCTTAGTGTGCTCACTCTCGAAAGCTTCCTCAGATGTTAGTTGGCTTTGGCATCGAAGGCTTTCACTTTTGAACTTTCGAAATCTTAACAAATTGGTGGTACAAGATCTGGTAAGAGGTTTACCTATTTTAAAGTTTGATAATGATACTTTATGTGCAGCTTGTGAACAAGGGAAGTAGCATAGACAAGGTCATCCAGTTATCATTGATTCAAAGATTGTTGAACTATTGGAATTACTTTATATTGACCTATGTGGACCATCGACTGTTGAAACTCTCAACAAGAAACGGTACATTTTGGTTATTGTTGATCATTTTTCTCAGTTTACTTGGGTTTATTTTCTCAGGGTAAAATATAAAGTTTCTCAAGTACTGATAGATTTTATCAAGAAAATTCGAAACGAGTTTGAAGAAGAAAGTTCAAAAAATTAAAAGTGATAACAGCTCTGAATTTAAGAACCAAGTTCTTGATTCGTTTTTAACTGACAATGAAATTTCGCATAATAGGTTGGAACAAAGCTGAGTCATTCGTTAGACAAATCTGCTATGGACACCACGTTGTACCGAAGCATGATAGGTTCGTTACTTTACCTTACGGCTAGTCGACCTGATATCATGTTTTCTGTGTGCAATTGTGCCAGGTACCAATCAAACCTAAGAGAACCACATCTCACTGCAATGAATAATATTTTTTGATATCTAAAAGGAACCATTTCGTTAGGATTATGGTATCCTTCGAAAACATGATTGTTTATTCAAGCATTCTCTGATGCTGACTTGGGGGGGGTTGCAATTTAAATCTCAAAAGAACAAGTAGTGGATGCCAATTACTTGATGGGAAGCTTGTGAGCTAACAATCGAAGAAACAAACAGGTGTTTCGATTTCGAAGGCAGAAGCAGAATATGTGGCTGCTATAGCTTGCACTTCACAAATTATTCGGATCCAAAGTCAACCGCATGATTATGCAATAAATATGATGAAAATTCCTTCGTATTGTGATTCACAAAGTGCCACACACATTTGTCACAATCCTGTGCAACATTCGAAAACCAAGCACATTGCTCTTCGTTATCATTTCATCAAAGATCATGTCGAAGATTGGAATATTGAAGTTCACTTTGTAAAAACAACTGATCAGTATGCTGATATATTTTACAAAGCCTTTAGATGAAAAATCATTTATGAGAATTTTGGCAGGTCTAGGAATGATCGAACGAAGTTCAGTTCCTGGGTCCGATTCGAAAGAATGATAAGGCGGAAATGGAGGACAACTTTCAGAGTCAAAGGTTACTGTTCATAGTCAACGCTTCGACATGCTTCGCTTTCGATATCATGCTGAGTGGCTAAACGAAAAATCTTCGCAAGTTTGGTACATTTACTTTTCCTATTTTCGATTTTTTTTGTAATTTCTTTTCGAAAAATAAAAAATAACAAAAATATCTTACTTTTGTTTTGTCATTCAATTTCAAAAAATCAAAATAACAAAAACATTTTACTTTTGTTTTGTCTTTCAATTTTCGAAAAATCAAAAAGAACAAAGTTATTTATTTTTGTTTTTTCTTTAATTTTTAAAAGATCAAAACCTCCAAAAAGATTTTCTTAATTTTTGATTTTCTTTTTTAATACAAAAAATATAAAAATATTTTCTAGTTTTTTTTTGGTGTTTGTATTTCATTTTATTAATGAAGCTTTACGCGAAGATCTTCAATAGTTCATGCTTGTAGTTCTATGGTCAGGTATATTTTTGAAAAACTTTGTACTAGTTAGGATGTCCCTAGATGCATGCTGCAACATGTTGACCCAAGCCTCCTTTGACTCAATGTGTGTTTTCGAAGCCTTAATGTAGTTTTCATCACAAAAATTTCTTCCCAATCAGGCTGTATTAACATCAGTCCTTGAGCTACCTTACTCTTCTCATTTGAGTTAAGAGTTTCCTGCTTGGTCCATATATAGTAGACATATCAAAAATTTCTTCCCAATCAGGCTGTATTAACATATGTCCAAAATATTTTTGGTATAAACCGATCAGGATCTAGACATATCAAAAATCTGTGTTTATGATCTAACATCATTGGACCGTGATGAAAGTGAAACCCTAAATGTCGAACAACTTTAAGGAATTGATGGGGAACTTTGTTCCAGAATTAATGAAACATTTTTTTCAATACCTGTTTTCTATACTCAAAATCATATTATTTTCTTTGTAGTAATCTTGATCAAATGTTCACAACCCACGACATTTGTTATCCAACAAGATTTTAGACTACTTTTGGTTTTAATAATGTGATTTATGTCTGAGTATCATTCTTAACCTTCTTTTCTTGATAAAATTTACAAAGCTTACTTGTCAGTGATTATGCTGGTCAAACAGGTAATTTCGTTTACAAATTGACACTCATATGTTTTGTAGTGCATTGTAAGGAAATTTTAAGCCACCTTCGAAGCCATACAAAAAGAAGCCCTTCAATACTTATCAACAAGTATTTGATTGTAATTCACGGGAAACCACACAAGCACTTGATCATCTCTCTTGATGATTAATGAAGTAATCTTTGACTGGGATTTATCTGCATTTATGTCGAAATTTTATTTTCGACATCACAGATCCAAATTTTTCTTAATTTGCTTCTTATCTTTTTCCTTGACACACCGCACTCACGAAATCCTTAATTCTGGCGTATGACTTTGCTTTCAAACCCAAAAGTGAAAGAATTCCGAAGAGTTTTGTCCTTATTCATAAGTACTTACGAAGTGACTGTTTGGTAACTATGTGATTTTCTCGGAAATCGTGTTACACACTTTATTTGACAAGGCATATTTAACGGCTAATGGTGTAACTTTCAAGGCCCACGTGTATATGTCATTAATGGTAACCGTTTAAGATTCCAATTTGGGATACATATAAAAGGGGAAATTGGGTCTTCATTCCAATTTTACGCTTATTAAATATTACTAAAGAAGATTTGTGCTCTCATTTTTCTTTGTTCTTCACGATTTCAAGACAAACCCTAGTCATAGCTGCTCTTCAATTCAACACTACTGATGATGTCTCCTATCAGCCAATTATGAAGATTTAGAGTACCAACTTTCAATTTGATGGTGATGTTACTGTGTACCCCAAAGAACTCAAGATGCTAATAGTCGCTTTGAAACATTTCGTTTTATCGACTACGATGTTTAGTTCTTTTGAAGTCCTAATGTCTTGGATTTCAATTGCTGGTTCTACTGCCTCATATAGCAAGACGATGGATGCTATGACATTCAATCTTGTGAATGATAAGATGTTTCATCTTTCCCAGAAGTTGTTTGGCAAGATCCTTGAAATCCCTAATTCTCCACCATTCTACAAAGTCACAAATGAACAAGTGCTACATATGTTCAATAAGATGGGTTATAAACCCACTCTTATGAAGATCAGCGAGTTCAAGAAGTCTGGTCTTCCCAGTATCTGGAATTTCCTTTTTGGAATTTATCTTCGATGTCTCACAGGTCGAAGTGTTTTCTTGGATAAAAGGAGAATGGAAGTATATGCTATGGTAACCGGAATTTACTACGATTTAAAAGTAGACTATGCTACACATATGTGGAAAGAATTTTTAAAGAGTGTGGAAAATACAAATGTAGTGGATGGTATTTCTTGTGCAAGGTATTGGAGTTTAATTTTTTGTTATGCTTACAAGAAGGAAGGTGTTTTGGTACCAGCTGATGAACCAAAGGCTGAATTTGTGAGGTATCATTACCCAAAAACAATTAAAGATGATGTGAGTATATTTCCTTATGTTTCTCGAATTCCTGATGGTATGCTCAAGAAAGTAGATCCATCAAATCCTGTGTTGATGGCTTTGCAAACAATAAAGCCAAATGATGAATCTGGTGTTTTGTTGTCAAAGGATGCTGAAGGTCCTTCAAAGAAATTTTGCAAGTCAAAGAAAGTGGATGAATCTACTCCTGAGAAATCTGTTTAAAGGGAAAAAGTCACGAAGTCACCCAAGCAAAAGCCTACAGTAATGGTCAAAGTTTCGATAAAGTCTGACAAGCTTGTTGAGACTGAATATGTTGAGCCTACAAAGGAAATCATTCCTTCGAAAACTGGTGTATTCAAGCGTCTAAAAAAGAAAGCTCATAAGTTCTAAACTTCTCCTGAAAGGTCTTCTAGATTTTCTTCTTCTATAGTTTGAAATCCACATGTTACACGGAAAGGTTTCATCCTTCAAGAGGTTCCTATACCAGTTTCTCCATCTTCAAATAAACGACGGGCCAAGGATGTTGCAAAGCATATTTCCAAGAAGATGAAGAAGACGACATTGATCCTTCAGGACGACTCTATGAAAGAAGAAGAAGTTCCTGAAACTCCAAAGGGTGATGTTTCATCCAAAAAGAAATCTCACGTCAAATTGACTTTCGAGGAGATAGGAATTTCTAGTAGCTCTGTGAAAACTTCTACAGTGGACACAACTACTATTCTGGTTGATTCAACTAAGATATTAACTTCTAAGTTGATTTTGGTCATACCACCTGAGGTTTCGATATCCAAGTCATTTCTTGAGGAGCTTCGAACCTTAGACATCTCGACACACGTATCTGATATGGATGTGAATGTCAACATGGGTGAGGGAGTCTCCGAAAAAGAACACCCAGTGTCTACTCAATGTATTTTAGAAATCTCAATCATCACTACCAATACTTCTTTACCACCATTTATCACAACTGTTTCTACAACGACACATTCTCCAACTTTTGATCAAGTTATCAATCAACCCATCACTTCTCTTTTTCCATATCAATCCATTGATCCACCAAAACTTGTACATGATGATGACACTGATGATGGAGGATTTAGAGGATCATTTGTTGATCTCGAGTTTGATCCTGAAGAAGAAGACACACTAGACCACATGCTTATGTTAGGGAAACAGTACAAGATTCTCAATAGAAAGCTCAACTCTTTGTTACCGTCACAAGCAGATTCTAGCAGTATACACTCAGTATCTGGTATTGACGTCGACGTCATGCTCAAGGCTTAAGAGCTTCAACTTCAATATGAGTTGGATGTTTTGGATAAGAATAATGAACTTCGTATTAAAGCATAGTCTGAAACGTTCAATAATGAAATTAAGGAGCTACAGATGGTTGCGAAGGAACGACATGTTCTCTTTGTTAAGGATGTCAAGATAGTCGGAGAGGATGTGAATAGAAAGTTGGAAGAATTGAAGGTTGATGCATGTTTTTCGTAGATTTTTTTCTATTCCCAATATGGGTAGAAGTTGAAAAATGATCAATTTACATATTTTTAGATTATTTTTTTGATAGAATATAAGTTCTAAAATGAGGTTTGAAAAATAATTATATTGATCCTAAAAAAGGTATTATATATATATATATATATATATATATATATAGAGAGAGAGAGAGAGAGAGAGAGAGAAAAGTGAATATATGGCTATCATATACGTAATATTAGGTATAGAACAATCAAATTTGACTTCATTAAAATACATAATTTTCTTTCATTGTTAGCTTTCGCCTAGTCCTTTTGAACTCATATTATTTTTGATTTCATGATCTACCCCCAAATTTATGTATTTTCAATGTGTTGTTTTTATTTGACCTTTAGTAGACTTCATAACTTCCTCCGACACTAACCATATGTATATTTGCACGGTTCTTTTTGATGGATTATGAGAATATGTTTATTGGGTTTTTTAATGAACACTTTCAATCTTTCACTATAGTTTTCTATATTTAAATTTAAATATGAAGATCTACAGGTAGTTGATAAAATAATTATGTACACCGTTTATAGTGTAAAATTATAGTTTTAAAACTCAATATATTCTATGTAAACAGCCTATCATAAGCTCTAACATAGGATGCAAGAAAGATGATAGAAAGATTTGATTGT
Organism: Lactuca saligna; assembly: GCF_052625555.1. NCBI lineage: Eukaryota > Viridiplantae > Streptophyta > Magnoliopsida > Asterales > Asteraceae > Lactuca > Lactuca saligna. Next base: position 55,918,227 of record NC_136425.1, read on the forward strand.
ATTTTATTAAAACAATATAATTTTTTATGGTTTTATATCTAATATAAGATATATAACAACCACATATTTCCTAAGCCTATATATATATATATATATATATATATATATATATATATATATATATATATATATATAATTGGTGATTTTGTTTCATCAATGCGTATTTAAGTGTAATGGATCGATTTATTGACCAAAAAACAATCATGATGAATATTAAACAAGTAAGGAAGGTGCGTAGTGCACACATGTTTAAGTTCATTCAAGATTTAAAGTAGACTGTCATTTAGGGGCAAAACCCCTAAACGAATGGGGGTCTAGGGGCAACTATGAAATCCCCAAATTCACAGTCATTTTAAAAATTTTATTTATGCTTATTTGAAAATCAGAGTATTTATTTTAAAGATTAATATTGCGGAATTTTTTCCCAGAAAACTTGATAAATATATATATTAAAGCATTTCCTAAGAAATGTATTTTGTTTATATTATAACTTTGAAATGTCATCATCAATACAGAAACATAAGCATAAACAAATCTTACATTCATTTACATTAGTGATTTACGTCTCCTTTAATCTCTCAGTGTAATGTAGCTTCGTATCGACACCTATGATACAAATAAACTGAGTGGGTTATGTTAGGAAACCTATTGAGTATATAGGGTTTTCATCCCACAATAATATAGTTAATTCGTTTCTTCACATAATTCATGTCAAACAATTAACCTGATTACCAATCCCCATTTACTTCATTTAATCTTCCCTAAAGATTTATCCTAAGGGTCATCCCCTACATCGTATTTACCTCTTATCTCCTTACATCGCATTTCCTTATATGTTTGTTCCTAAGGATCATCGCGCACATTGCATAGACAGTAATAATTCGGGGATTACTCCCCCAATACGTGTCCAATAAGGGTTTGGGTATCATCACATGAATACATAGTTACAACATCTCCTGAACTCGTAATTCATCATGTACAAGTTATGAGCCTGCTGGTGTTTCCACATGGCTATCTAGAATAGTGTGTGGTCGTCTATACTCTGGTAAATGACTACATCACCACATCGCAACATTGTGGGTCAGGTTATAGCATCTCCTCGTATCTCACATCACCTATTTTTCATCACTTATCTATAATCACCTAGTTATCACCCAGTTATCATCACCTTTTTCTCCTCGTATCTCACATCGCCTATTTATCATCACCTTTCTATCATCACCTAGTTATCATCACCTTTCTCTCATCACCCGTCGCTACCCAATATATATTTATAATTATAAAAGTACATATACGGTTTAAATCATGTAAACATGTATAAATCGTTCATCTAGCATAAAAATAAGGAACACAGATAATATGCACACATAGTACTAGGGATGAAAGTGGGTCCAAACCCAGACCCGATGGACCCGGACCCAGAAAACCCGGAACCGTTTAACGATATTTTTAAGAACCGGAAACCGGACCGGTATATAGGAACCGGGTCCGGTTCGATTCCGGGTAAAGTGGGTCTAGAACCGAAAAACCCGGAAATAGGAAGTGGGTAAAGTAAAACCGGGTCAAATGGGTTTAGAACCGGAAAACCCGGATTTTTTTTTATTACCCATAATCTTTCAACCGTTATAAAAAAATTAACAAACAAAAAATTACATTTAGGTTATTAGGTTATTGACGACATTGATTTATTTAAAAATAAATAAATAAATAGATATAACAATATTGGTTTAAAAAAAATGACATTTACATCATATCACAGTTACGTGCCTTATTTGATCAAGTTGAGTAGTTGACCCATTTTTTTATCATTGTATGTTGAATTTTTTTTTTAAAAGAAATTATGTATTTGACTATTGGATAATTTATTTTGGGTTGTGTGTTTTAATTTAAGATATGTTGAAATTCTAAATTGTTAGTTATTTATTTATTTGCAACCACACTAACTTGTTTTTTTGCATCTTTGACCTTGAAGGCTTTAACTTTGAAAATTTGAACATAAAAGTAAGAGACAAATTTTTTGACATTAGCAATCTTTTAATTTTCATGTTTTGTCAACATCTCACAACTTCTCATTATAAATAGGCCCTTCCACCTCTATATTTTCATTTAACTTATTATTCTCTAAGTTGAAGGTTTTGAGTTTTTTTTTTCTTTTCAAGAACATTCATGGAAGCTAACCTCCCAATTCAAGTATATTTCTTTTTAATTTTATACAAATATGCATTTAAAGTAATTGACTAATTTACGTCTTTATACTTCAATTAGGTTCCGTTTTGAATCTATTAGTTTTATAACTTTGATACTTCATTTTTTACATGCTTTAAATCTACCTAGATTTTTTTTACTTAATTTGTTTAGCATTTGAATTTGAAGGAGAGGTCCACATGTTGGCAACATTTTGATATGTTGTGGGTAGTAGAAAATTATGGGGTTGAACGAAGGCAAGCAAGGTGTAAGTATTGTTTCGCTACACTTAAAGCCGATTCATCAAGACACGGTACAAGTAGTCTTAATAGACATTGTCGTACGTGTGCCAAAAATCCGAATAATATAGCTAGGTAATAAGTTTTGTGCTTTTAATTTATTTGGTAACATTTTTTTTAATACTAAATATGTTTATTTTTGTTTTATGTATAGAGATTGAAGATGCGTTAACTCGACAAGATGGTCAAGGAATAAGTGTTGTTTTGTTCTTAATTGTTTAAGAATTTTGATTTGAATTGTTTTGAATATTAAACTTTGATTTTGAATTGTTCAATAGGTACCATGAACTTGGACCCAACCATTTTCGCTTGTGTTATGTTCTTTTCATTATTATTTTACCACAATATGGATAAAAAGTAACATTCATTAAAATGACGAAAGTCTTTGATTAAAATAAAAGTAATAAAAAAATAATAAAGTGGAATGTGGATGTGCATGCATTGATTAAAATATCATTCATTTATACTTGTTTACACCCACATGCACAATTGCACAGTACCAAACAAGTAAATTTGATTCAAGTTCAAAAACATTAATCAACCAAAACAAACACTTACAAACCAATAATCATTTATCGACAAAAAAAAAATAGTATAACTACTCGTTAATATCTATCGGCCTTTTTCCATTTCCATTTTGGGTGCGTATGGCGTCTTCCAACTCTAATACATATCATAAAAAAAATTAATATGAAAGTTAGCATATAACCAATGTTTTGTTATTAGATAATAAAATGAATTTGTTTTCTACCTTTAGCTATGTCATCATCTTTAAGAATATCATCGATGTTGTCAACAATTGGCTTCTTTGATTTCCTCACCCAATCTTGGGTGCAAACCAAAGCCTTTATTATAGGTGCGGACAAGTTTGCTCGGTAATTATCAATTATGCGACCGCTTGTACTAAAAGCGGACTCGGAAGCCAAGATAGATATTTGAATGCCCAAAAGATCTAATAACATAAACATATAATGTTAAATTATACTACATTATAATAAAAAATATAAGTAATTAAAATTATACCTTTTGCCATCCGCGAGAGAATTGGGTAACGAGATGCATTATTTTTCCACCAAACCAATATATCAAAGTCCTTAACGCCTTGGGTTTGTCCTTCGTTCAAGTATCGTGTTAATTCCGTTTCCTTTGAAGCCGATGAATTCACCGATTGAGCAAAATAGTCACCTATAAAGTCGTCATCATCATCAACATGCACAACATCTTGACTACCACCGGTTTCAAATGGTACATTAGAGTTGGTATTGTAACAATTAAAAAAGTTCTCAAATCTCGATTCGATATCCTTGATTAAAGACTTAGTCTTCGCAGTAATATCTAATTCGGAAAGGGGTTTATTTTCCGGCATCTTGTACTTGATCAATGTTTCAAAAGCATGTCTAAGAAAATATGTCTTCATTCGCGGATCCAAGATAGTCGCAAAGTACATGTAGTCATTCAAAATTTTAAAATCTCCCCAATACTTCTCATATTTGTCTATCATATCCTTCCCAATTGAATAAAATCTTTTGTTTTTTGACCAAACCCGTATATGTTTGTAAATATCACATACTTCTCCAAAAAACCGATTTGCCAATGGTTTTGAAGTCGTCGACACCAATTCTGTTTTCACCTTGAACTTCTCAAGAAAGGAGACCATTACTCGACAAGTTACAAAATCTTCACTCACGGGGGTTACCACATCTCGTGCAAAGGAACGATCTATCAAAAAAATGTTACAAAAAATAATAATAATATATCATTTTGGAGGGCTGTAACTTACTCAAAACACATGCAAATTAGGTGTTTCCAAAGTGTATAACTATTGCCAAACAATGAACTATAATTAAAAAAAAAAAATCAGCCCAAACAGACTCATAACGAAGTAGATATGACAGCTTAAAGTTAACGAAAAATTCTAAAATAATGTTAACATATTCAAAACAACTTTGATATATCATTTTTGGAGGGCTGTAACTTACTCAAAACACATGCCAATTAGGTGTTTCCAAAGTCTATAACTATTGCCAAACAATGAACTATAATTTTTAAAAAAAAATCAGCCCAAACGGACTCATAACAAAGTAGATATGACAGTTTAAAGTTAACGAAAAATTCTAAAATAATGTTGTTAACATATTCAAAACAGCTTTGATATATCATTTTTGGAGGGCTGTAACTTACTCAAAACACATGCAAATTAGGTGTTTCCAAAGTCTATAACTATTGCCAAACAATGAACTATAATTTAAAAAAAAAATCAGCCCAAACGGACTCATAATGAAGTAGATATGACAGTTTAAATAGAGCTAAAAATTCAGCAAGAATGCAGAAAAAAAAATTACCTTCCATTTCATACTCATAGAAAGCTTTTTCTAAATCCACCGCGATCTTCAATAAGTCATAAGTTGAGTTCGAACGAGTGGGACAATCGTTGCACAAAAATTTGGTTGATTCCACCCCGACGGCTTTCATGCACTTTTTAAATAGAACAATCCGTTGTGTGGACTTTCTAATATATCTTACGGCGTCTTGCAAACATTTAACACTCTCATCATTTTTATTCATCCCGTCTCTCACAATTACATTGATAATGTGTGCCATACACCTAATGTGAAAGTGTTTTCCTTCATTGTACAAGTTTGGTAATTTGTTTTTTAGAAACTCTATTGCTTTGTCATTAGAACTTGCATTATCAACCGTACAAGTCATGACATTTTTAATACCCCACCCTTGAATACATTTCAACACTTCTTTTTCCGATATCTTCCCCCCGTTGACTATCTAATTCTTTAAAGTTGATTATCCTTTTGTGCATCTCCCAATTATCATCAATAAAGTGTGCGGTAATGATAATATAATGCACCCTTTTACTCGGACTTGTCCAACAATCGGTGGTCAAATGAACCGTGTTAAGTGGATTACATAAGAATGTTACCAAATTATTTCTTTCTTCTTGATAATAAAGTGACACTTTTTTTGAAATTGTTGTTCGACAAGGTACAACCACCTTCCCGTTTAGTGCGTTTGTGTATTCAATAAAGGCCTCATTTTCTACAAATTTAAAAGGTAGACCACCCACTACAAATAAATTCAACATAGCCTTTTTAATTCTTTTGTCATCATGTTTCCAAGTGCTAACACTACCCTCCCCGGTTGGTTCTTTTTTAAATTGTAATGTTTGTTGGTTTTTCAAATTCTCGGGGTTTTGTTTACAATTCTTTGCATGCTTATTTAAGCTAGACATACCGGTATTATTCCCTTCGGCTTTGAGAACCCTCTCGCACCATTTTCACTTTCCATGCCGAACTCCATCAATAAAAATCTTCTCAAATGATTTCCAACAATCGGACCTTGTTTTCCTTACTCTTTTTCTCTTTTGTGTTGGTTCCTCATTGATTTCTTGTTGAGTGTTGTCAACAAACACCTCGTCATCATCAAACTACAATAAATAACAATAAAAACACAATTAAAATACAATAACACAACTTAATAAGAATAACACAAAAAGTAATAGTGATCAATTTATGAATATATTTATTTATGATTGTTTATGGATGTGTTAGTCAAAAAGATATGGAGAGGCTTCACTTGGCCAAAACGTGAACACGATTTTGAAGACACCTCACATACCACTAAAAATTCAAACTACTTGAATAGACACCTTGACCATCTGCACTTTGTGTAATAATATATTTGAGTGACTAATTATTTTAATTATGCAAATAAACATAAAACAAAATCGGTTTTTTAAACATAAAAAAACATGCTACATATTATTTTAAAGGCTGCTGGCCTGCTGCTTTGTAATTAATAACGTGAATAACCCATTCAATTTCAAACAACATATCATATCAGGTGAGATACTTTGATCTAGGTCTTCAAAAATATATAAATTTATCAAGATTAGGATCTCAAATCCAGTATGCATTGTAATTTGACAACTTACTTGTGTAGCTTCATCGTTATCTACCCAATTGTCCACCATTGGTCTTAAATTGATTGTAGGAGATTGATTTGAAGTTCAATTGGGAATGATTGTAGGAAATTGATTTGATGATTGTCGACTTGAATGATGAACTGATGAACAGTGTATCGGCGTTTTTTACTGAGGCTTGGGCTTCTTTATCAGCGCAAATCGAGTGAGGAACTGAAATACTGAATGATCAAGTGCCGTTGCAAATCGATTGAAGAACAGGATGAAAATCGACGACTTGATTTGATGATCTTCTGTGACCGATTGACTTTTTTTTTTTAATTTTATTCCGACGATTACGAACTTGGAGGGCACGGGGGAAAAAACTAATCCTATTCCGGTTCCAAATCTATACCGGTTCTACATCTTAATTAGTTCTTTGGCCCACTAAACCCGGACCCGGTCCATTTAACCCGGTTCCGGTTTTTTAACAAATCCGGTTAAAAAACCTGGAATAACCGGACCCGTTAGACCCATACCCGAAATACCCGGAACCCGGATAAGAGTAATTTTGAAACCCAATACCCAGACCGTTTAAGCATTTTCCGGTTATACCGGTTCCGGTTTTTCGGTTCCGAAACTCATCCCTACATAGTACGTAATTTATATTAAATACTTCATATCTATGTGTAAGATGAAAGTAAATACGCACTCACTTGTTAAAGTTATGATTCCAAACCCGTGCAGCGCTTCGCCTCTAGCAATTCTATTCTCCATCAGCAAAACCTAGTATCATTACCGCTAGATTTTAGTCTAATAGTTATAGCGACTATTTACAAGAGATATTTTTATAAGTGTTAAACAATACTTTTCAACTACTATGTACAGACAGGGGTCAGACATGAAACACCAGACGGCAAGACCATTTTGGCATTATAGCTGAAATCCAGCAACCCTATGCGTGCATTCAAACCAAATTCCTCGTACCGCGAGTAGTTAAAAGATATTATAATAAAACTTTGTATATTATATATATATATATATATATATATATATATATATATATATATATATATATAGTTTATATATTCATAATAACGATATTGAACTTAAACATAAGCTATAATTAAGGTAGGGTAAGCATAACTTACTTACAAGGAGGTTTGGCTAGGAACAGGGCTATGCGGGGGCAGAACTTCTAAGCCGAAAGCACTTCTTCTCTGAGAGTTCTGGCACTCTGGGACTCGCTTATTAGCACTTGGAAAGTACTAGGGATTGTAAGGGGTTTAGAGAGATGTTTGAGAGAGAAAGAAATGTTGTGGTGTGAAGAAATGGGAGAAACCTCGCATCTATCTATAGCTTACAACTTCGGATTACGCTAGGTGTAACATCCCAATATTCAAGACCAAATATTTTGTTTTTAGTTTAATAATTCATTAAACCAGTTAGTATAGTAGCATCTATAATAACATCTCATGTCAAAACCAAAGTGTAAATAATCAAAACAATATCAAAGTGTAATCTCAGAGATCCCATGTGCGAAAAACATAGTGTGATGTGTTGCGATTGAGACAACCCCTTTCTTTTGAAAACACAGTACCTAAAACCAAAACTGTAAACCGTAAGCATGAAGCTTAGTGAGTTCCCCCATCATACCACATACCATACAATCACATATTGTCAGGCATACCGGGGTGCCCGAACTACCCCATGCCAGGTATATCTGGTTGCCCGACCTACCCTGCTAAGCATACTAGGGTGCTCAACCTACCCCTGCTAGGCATACCAGGGTGCCTAACCTATCCCTGTCAGATATACCGGGGTGTCTGACCTACCCCTTTGGTTTATCTCAACCGGTTACGGGGACTATTTCACCCTTACTACTAGCACATAAAAGCATAACATAATCATACTATTAGGCATACCGCGGTGCCCGACCTACCCCTTGGCCCTATTGATCGGATATGGAGACTATTCCCCCTACTACCACTATCACATAACATCATATCGTACTAGCACATGAAACATAACAGATAATGTCAACCTAGACAATTATCAAAAAGACAATAATCTCAACTATAATCAACTACTAGTGGGCCGACATTGGTACCTTCAACCCACTTCTACTGGAAGGTAACTCACCTCACACTACTCAAGTCCCGCAGATAAAACCTTGGCTACTGGATGACAGCTTCCCGAACTGTCAATATCAAAACAATACCCAATTAATAATTGGGTTCTAACACAAAAATGATAAGTCCATGCTTGGGATAAAAGACTGCTTTACCCCTATCTTACCTTGATTCAAACTCAAGGCCTGAAAGTTAAACTAGGAATCAAAGCCTAACATACGGCTTAATTTTCCAAATTGGGTCCAACCTCTTCATGGTCTTATCCTAAGTTCCAACCATTTATTCCAGTTGAAACGTGTGACATTACAATCGTCTAATATCCCATAATCATCAAGGCCCAGTTATGGTCCATCTTGGCTTTATTGATCGGATATGAGGACTATTCCCCCTACTACCACTATCACATAACATCATATCATACTAGCACATGAAACATAACAGATAATGTCAACCTAGAAAATTATCACAAAGACAATCATCTCAACTATAATCAACTACTAGTGGGCATCTATTGGTGCCTTCGACCCACTTCTAGTGGATGGTAAATCACCTCACACTACTCAAGTCCCGCAGACAATTCCCTGGCTACTGGATGATAACTTCCCGAACTGTGAATATCAAAACAATAACCAATTTAAAATTAGGTTCTAACACAAAAACCATAAGTCCATGCTTGGGGTAAAATACTGCTTTACCCCTATCTTACCTTCATTCAAACTCAAGGCCCGAAAGTTAAAGTAGGAATCCAAGCCCAACATATGGCTTAATTTTCCAAATTGGGTCCAACCTATTCATGATCTTATCCTAAGGTCCAACCATTTATTCAAGTCCAAACATGTGACATTACAATGGTCTAATTTGTCATAATCATTAAGGCCCATTTATGGCCCATCTATGGTCTAATTTTCCAAATTGGGCCCAAACCCCTTACATGGGCCTTACCCTAAAGTCCATTAAATTATTCTAGTCCATTTGCCTGTTTTTGATGGCCCATTAATAGCCTAATCACCAAATCCCAATAGAAAGGCCCAACTCAAAGCCCAAGTAAAATTAGGGTTTTCACATAAAATGACGATTAGGGTTAAGTGTTTCTCACTTAACCCATTAAGGACTTAAATCTACTGAATAAATCATATGGTGTGATCGGGTGTAATTCACAATCCCATTCCAATGGCCCAATATGTGGGTCTCGATAAGTCCAGACAATAATTCCAAAATTAGGGTTTTCTAAACTCTAATTAGGGTTTCAACCCAATCATAGCCCAATAGGACCAAAACTAAGTCCTTAGATCAATTATGGCTTCATTAGGCCTACTAGTGTTTTATAAGGCACATTAGGGTTTCATAAGGCCCATTAGGGTTTCATAAGGCACATTAGGGTTTCATTAGTAGGGCACCACCCACTACCACCTCGGGTAGTGGTGGTCAACAGCGACTCATGGTGGTGGTTATGAGTTTCTTTTATTATTCTAGCATCGTTTACAATATTACAAAGCAAAAATCCAAATAACATATACACACTAATACAAAACACACATACACACAACCACCCTAGTGGTGGCCGCTGGTGGCAACCACCACCTCACGTTGGTGGTGGCGGCCTTTTCTTGGTTTTCCGACTAGACAAAACACACATACACACACTTCTGATAACATTATACACTCCAGCCACCCACCTGGTGGACCACGGAAGCGACAACAACGGCCACCTCACGGTGGTGGCGGTGGTTTCTTCCGGTTCCCCATCAAGCAACTACACACACCAAGAAGTCCTTGCTCGGAAATCTGGAAGCAACCACCACTTGGCGGTGCATGATGACGATAGTAGTAGCCCTAGCGGCCACAACGGTGGCTAACGGTGGTGTAAAGACTGAAAACGATAGCCGACGGAACAACGACATGCGAAGGACCAAAGGTTTGGCGAATCATACGGCTACTTGGGACGTTACTGGAAGCGGAGATATGGCAGTCGACGTCTGGTCGGCGAAGCAACAGGTGACGAATTAGGATCTTCATGGCGGCGGCTATAACAGGAGAAGAAGGACAATGGTGGACGTCACGAAACTTCATCACCAGCTTGGTCATCGTCGGCAAGGAAGATACGACGGTTTTCAGAGACAACTATGGAGGGGACATTGGTGGAGAGACAAGGGTGGAGAGGTGGCGCTGGTGAGGGAGGTATAAGGGGGTGGCAGCTGTTTTAACAATTAAGGTTAGGGTTATGGTGAAGGTGACGTGATTAATACCCGCACACATGCACACTTTTGCTCATAATACACTTTCAGCCCCTCCATGACAATTCTACTCAACATAAGTACTTAATTTACCATTCAGCCTCCAGCATTTTAAATTCCCTTCAAATTAGGTCCAATATTTTACCAAACAACCCTCCACTTTGAGAATCTTTTGCAAAACAACTCCATAAATTACCTTTTTAACCCCCAAAATATCCATTATGACATATTCAGACCTTCCTTCTCTTTTTCTATCAAATTAAATCCCAGATTGCCTAAATAGCCCCTCATCTACAAAATATTTTCAATATAAGTCCACAAACTACAAAACGAGCCCGATAGATTATCCTTTAGCCATATGATCAAATATTCTTTCCACTAAAAATCCCGAAATCATTCCTTAGACCTCCAAAACAAATTATAATGCAAATTACACACTTTCTCACTAAACTCTTTATTTAAATATATACACATATCGGGATAAAATAACACTTAAAACATATCTTCAGATCTTAGGGTATGTTTTTGAAATATAGTGTTACACTGGGTGTACTCCTCGGGTACACTACATGTACTCAGTACGCTGCACATATGAGGCTACGCTTCGCCTACGAGCGGGCAACTGTTAGTCATCCGAAGCGAGGGCGTGGGGAGGAAGCAAGGGATGACACTAAGTCATGGCACCCTCCTTCGCATTAGTCTATTTCCGACTTCTAAATTCTAAAAATTTTACATACGTGCTCCGTCTTTGATGTTCTTTATATCCACTTGTAGGTGGCGACATAATCTACAACTTTCGTTTAGACTCCATTGGCTAATTTTGACTTTATTTTTAAAGTTATATTTTAACAGGCTTAGACAAGTAAAGTCCGTTAAAAATTCATAACATTGTCATACGACATCTATTTTTGTCTGTCTTTATATCGTTGAGTTTCTATTAACGAGATCTTCGATTCTCATTTAGGTTGTATCGGCTAAAATCGGTCGATCTCAAATTCGAATTCCGGGTTGTGAACTACTATGCTTAATCTTAGAAAATTCATAACTTCCTCATACGAAGTCAGATTTGGATGTTCTTTTTACGCACGCTCTCGGTCTAATGTATACTATGAACCTAGTTTAGATTTCTAAGGATAAAAGGTAATTTATCAAAAATTCACTTTTTATGTTACGCGGTGCCGTGTCGGTTTAGCCGTAAAACTTCGACAGGTCCTAACTTGTTCGTTATAACTCGAATTTCAATGTACTTTATATGTACGGAACCCTTGTGACATATACTATAACTTAGTTAAGATTATTTTTCTAAATAATCTTCTATCAAAAAGTCATTTTTACTGTTATTATCTTTAAATTGACTATCCCGAATCTATGAGCGTTACAGCAGTACCCACAGGAGCGGGGTCCAAGGGGCAGAGCCCCTGGATGGGGCCAATAAATTAACCAATTTTTTACTTTATTTTGACCCTTATTAATAATCCAGTTCTAGTGATAGTTTATGACTATTATAAACTGATTTTAACAGTTTGAGTAGTTTTCTTAGTAGTTTTTGGACAAAGAAAACTACCTTGACAGTTTTCAGACAAAGGAAGTATGTAATCATTTTGGTCATAATTTTCCTGGTACAACTACAATCATGAAAATCATAACTTCGTATTCTATGTTGTTGAAACTCTTCTGATTCTTATCCAATTAAAGGTTATGAGTATCACCCAAATACTTTAATCTGAAATTGTACACACAATTCTCAGAATTTCCAAGCCTTTTATTACCCCGAAAATCTAAGAAAGATTAAAGTATTTCTATGATCATGGCGAGTGGCGATTTTGTGAAGAAAATGACAAGTTGACAAAGTAAACAAGTTTGAAGGGCAAGATGTTCGTAGATGGCAGAAGAAGATAAAGTTTCTCCTTACCACTCTAAAAGTGGTGTATGTTCTAAATACACCCATGCCAGTCTTACCAAAATCTATTGAAGATGAACCTTTGAAGGCAAAAAAAGGATATCAAAGTGGGAAAATGATGATTACATATGTCGTGGTCATATTCTTAATGGTATGCCTGACTCTCTTTTTGATATCTATAAAAATTTCGAATCTGCAAAAGAGCTGTGGGATTCTCTTGAATCCAAGTACATGGATGAAGATGCTTCTAGAAAGAAGTTTCTTATCAGCTACTTTATGGATTACAAGATGGTTGACTCCAGGCCTGTTATGGAACAATTCCATGAAATGTTAAGGATTCTAGGACAGTTTGCTCAACACAATCTGAAAATGGATGAAGCCATTTATGTGGCTGTGATCATTGACAAATTGCCCCCTTCCTGGAAGGATTTAAAACACAATCTAAATCATAACAAAGAGGAATTGACTTTGACTCAACTTGGAAGCCATTTACGAATTGAAGAGTCCTTAAGGACTCAAGAACTTGATAACAATCTCAAAGTCAAGAACCAAGTTGGTTCCTCTTCTATGAAAATGGTGGATGGAGAAGGATAAAAGAATCAAAAGAAGTCTAATGGAAAAAGGAAGTTCAAAGGTAAGGATGATAAATCTTCAAAAAAGAAGGCTAAAGTGATGTTTTGGAATTGTAACAAACTGGGTCACTTCTAGAAATATTGTCGTTTTCGCAAAATGAACAAGGATGGTGCTGGACTAAGTGGATCCAAGAATCCAAAAAATCAATAAGGTCAGATTTCTATTTTCATGAAGAATTCTAAATATATTCATAATTATATTTCTGTGATTTCTAAAACATTTTATGTACAGGATGATAATGTTGCATGGTGGGTTGATTCGGGAGCAACAAGTCATGTTTGCAAAGATCTATATTGGTTCAAGGACTTTTAACCAATTGAAGATGGATCTGTTGTGAAGATAGGAAATGTTGCTACTGAACCAATCAAGGGACTAGGATCTGTTTTACTTAGCTTTATTTCAGGGAAATGTTTGTACTTGAACAATGTTTTATATGTTCCAGGGATTCGTAAGAATCTTGTGTCTGAAATTGTATTAAACAACTGTGGTTACAAATAAGTATTAGAAAGTGACAAGTATATATTTTCAAGACATTGTTCTTTTATGGGATTTGGATATTTATGTAATGGAATGATTAGGCTTAATATTAATTATCATTCTATTGATAATTCTGTTTGCATGGCTTCTACTAGTACTAGCAATAATTTTAATAAATATGAATTATCGCATGCTAGACTAGGACACATTCATTACAAGAGATTAAAAGACATGTCTAAAAAGAGTTTAATTAATGCTTTTGATATGCAAAATAATGAAAAATGTAAAACATGTATGCTAACTAAAATCACTAGATAACCTTTCAAAGATGTTGTTATGGAAAGTAAGGTGTTGGATCTTATAAATAGTGATTTATGTGATTTCCATGCAACACCTTCCCTTGGAAACAAAAAGTATGTTGTTACTTTTATTGATGATGCATCTAGATATTTTTATGTTTATTTTCTACATTATAAGGATAAAGCACTTGATAAATTAAAATTTTTTAAACAAGTTGAGCTTCATAAAAATGAATTAATAAAAGTCTTGCGTACTGATAAATGTGGTGAGTATTATGATCTAATTTATTTTGAATCAATTGGAATAATACATCAAACCACAAATCCTTATACACCGCAACAAATGGTGTAGTTGAAAGGAAGAATATGACTTTGAAAGAAATGCTTAATTCCATGTTGTCCTATTCTGGATTAAGTGAAGGGTTTTGGGGTGAGGCAATGAATAAAACTCAAAATAAAAGGAGTAAGAATACTCCTTATGAGCTTTGGTGTAAAAAGATACCAAATTTGAGTTATCTTAAAGTTTGGGGCTGTAGATCAGTTCTAAGGCTCACTGAACCCAAAAGGAAAACATTATGTGAGAGAGGTGTAGATTTTATCTTTATTGGATATGTTGATCATTCCAGAGAATATAAATTCTATGTTTTAGAATCTAATGACTCTCTGTAAACACTATGATAGAGTCAAGTGATACTATCTTTGATGAAGAAAGATTTACATCTATACCTAGACCAAGGGACATGATTCATCAATCTTCTAGCAAGGGTATTAATCAAGACGAATATGTTTCTAGTGGTGCAAGTTTTGTACCTAAACCTAGGAAAAGAACAACAACTAGAAAAGCTAAGTCTTTTGGATCTGATTTTCAACTTTATTTAGTTGAAGGAACAAGGAATGAGACTATATGTCAACATCAATATTGTTATAATATTGTGGAGGATCCAAAGACTTTTAGTGAAGCTATGGCTTCTAGGGATGTTAATTTTTAGAAAAAAGCAATTCAAGATGAGATTGATTCAATCATGCATAACAATACTTGGGTATTGTCAGATTTATCTCCTGGTTGCAAGACATTGAGAATTAAGTGGATCGTCAAAAGGAAAATGAAGGTGGATGGCCTAATTGATAAGTATAAAGCCATATTGGTTATCTAGGGATTTAGGAAAAAAGAAGGCATTGGCTTCTTTGATACTTATGCTCCCATTGCTAGAATTTCCACTATTAGATTATTGTTAGCTCTTGTAGCTATACATAATCTTGTGATTCACCAAATGGATGTAAAAACTACATTCTTGAATTGTGACTTGGATGAGGAAATTTACATGAAACAACCTGAAGGATTTGTGATGCCTTGTAATGAACATAGAGTGTGCAAGTTGAAGAAATCATTATATGGTTTGAAATAAGCACCAAAACAATGGAATCAAAAGTTTAATGATGTGATATTGTCTAATGCTTTTGAATTAAACTAGGCTGAAAAATGTGTATATAGCAAATTTGATTATGGTAAAGGAGTTATAATTTGTCTATATGTTGATGATATGTTAATCTTTGGTACTGGTCAAGGTGAAGTTGATAAAACCAAGAAATTCTTATCGTCTAGTTTTGACATAAAAGACATGGGGGAGGTTGAGGTAATTCTTGGTATAAGAATTAGAAAAGGAAACAAAGGGATTTCAATTTCTCAATTACATTACATTGAGAAGTTATTGAAAAAGTTTAACTTTGAGAATTTTTCTCCTGATAGCACTCCTATAAATCCTAGTCTTAAGCTTCTACCTAATAAAGGATCTCCAGTGTCTCAACTTGAATACTCAAGGGCTATTGGTTGTCTATTGTATGCCATGATTAGTACTAGGCCTGATATAGCACATGTTGTGGGAAGGATTAGTAGATTTACTAGTAATCCTAGTTCACATCATTGGCAAGCTGTGAGTAGAGTATTCAAGTATTTGAAAGCGACCATGAATTATGGTTTAACTTATAGTGGATATCCTTCTGTTTTGGAAGGTTATTTAGATGCCAGCATGATTAACAACTTAGAGGATCACTCCTCTACAAGTGGTTGGGTGTTTCTTCTTAGAGGAGGAGCCATTTCTTAGTTATCTAAGAAACAAACTTGTATTAATAACTTAACAATGGAGTCTGAGTTTTTTGCATTGTCTGCTTCTGGTAAAGAAGTTGGCTGGCTAAGAAATTTGATTTATGAAATTCCATTATGGCCCGAACCGATATCTATCATTTCTATTAGATGTGATAGTGCTGCAACCTTAGCTAAGGCTTATAGTCAAGTGTATAATGGAAAGTCTAGACATTTAGGTTTTAGACATAGCATGATTCGTGAGCTCATAACGACTGATGTGATATCTATGGAGTTTGTAAGAACTCAATTGAATTTAGCCAAACATCTAACCAAAGGTTTAGCAAGAGATCTTGTGCACAAGGAAGATGTAGGGATGTGTTTAATGTCCACTTAAAATCTTTTATATTAAGATACCCAAATCCTATTTAATGTAATATTAGTTGTTGCATTTAATGTGGAAATATTGATATATGAAGATTGGAACACATTATTATCATTATCTCAAGGTATGTGTTCAGTACTGCAAGTTAAGGAAGTTGAATTTGTACTCTTAATAGTTATTCTTTTGAAAAATTGCATTTGCAAGTGCAAGAATAAAAGGACTACCTATATAAGCATGAAGTTTAGCTGCTTCAAGAAGTTAGGACTTGGCTTTGATATGTTTATCGAAGGATGGGACACAAGCTAGTAAAATATAGTGTCAAGTTAGAACTTATGATAATATAAACTGTTGTGTGTATTATTTTCATGTGTTCACTATGAATAGAAAGGTTTCAATCCTTAGTGACACCTTGGTATTCAAATATTTGGATTGGATAATATACTAATGTGAAATTCAATCGTCACGACATTTCATTTATGCATCAGTTTGTTGTTGTTATGTTTTGTTTTATGTTAATCAAGATTACACTTAAATGAGGGAGGTTTGTTGGTGATTCTGTATCATCAATGTGTATTTAACTGTAATGGATTGACTTGTTTACCAAAAACTAATCTTGATGAATGTTAAACAAGTAAGGAAAGTGTTGAGTGCATATTTGTTTAAGTTCATTCAATATTCAAAGTAGACTGTCATTTAGGGGTGAAGCCCCTAAACGAACAGGGTCACGGGGGCAGCACTCCTGGGAGTCGGGTCTAAGGGGAAGAACCCATGCATGGGGTTGATAAATGAACCCTAGGAGAGGGGTCTAAGGGGCGGCAGCCCCTGGCGGTGCCCAAAGGGCATATCGCCTGGTTGGGGTCGAGCTGACCTGGTAAATGAACATGGTTTTTGACTTCATTTTGACCCTTATTAATAATCCAGTTTTAGTGATAGTTTATGACTGTTATAAAGTGTTTTTGACAGTTTGAGTAGTTTTTGGACAAAGAAAATTGCCTTCAGACAAAGGAAGTATTTAATCATTTTGGTCATAATTTTCCTGGTACAACTACAATCACGAAAATCATAACTTCATATTCTCTATTCTTGAAACTCTTCTGAGTCTTATCCAATTGAAGGTTAGGAGTACCACCCAAATACTTTAATCTGAAAGTGTACAGATGATTCTTAGAATTTTCAAGCCTTTATTACCCCTGAAATCTAACATATATATATATATATATATATATATATATATATATATATATATATATATATATATATATATATATATATATATATATATATATATATATATATATATATATATATATATATATATATATATATATATATATATATATATATATATATAGGTTCATTTGAGACCATGTTAATTTTGTGAGACGCAATCTAAAAATAATTTTAAAATGCAAAATAAACGGAAAATTTTGAAAATTATTATTTTCATCATTTTATTAACTAAAAAAATTAAAACAATAAAAAAATAAAAAATAAATAAAAAATATTTTTTTTTTTTTTTTAAAAATACATGAAATATTCTAATGGAATATTACAATCTAAATATTCTAATGTGATTTTTAGAATGTTAGAATATTCTAGTATTCTACTACAATTGTTAGATATGTAAAATATTCTAATATTCTACTAGAATATTTTAAGATTCTAATAGAATATTCAAAGATATTTTAAAAAATGGTAATTTTTATTATTTTTATTTATTTATTTATTTATTTATTGTATAAAAAATGATGAAAATAACATTTAAAAAAATTTTCAATTATTTTTCATTTTAAAATGTTTTTTATCTACAAAATAAGTAATTAGGATTGCATCTTCCCGTGCGACCAGATCTAAAAATAATTTAAAAATGCAAAATAAAGTAAAAATATGAATATTTTTTTAATTATTATTTATGTCACTTTAATTAGCTATATAGTTAAAAAGAAAAATAAAAAAAAATATTGTTTTTTTTTAAATACATGATATTTCTAATAGAATATTACACTGTAAATATTTTAATGTGATTTTTGAAATGTTAGAATATTCTAATAGAGATTTGTCAGATATGTCAAATATTCTAATATTCTAATATTCTATTAAAATATATATAAAAAAATTTTAAATTTTTTTTTCGAAAAATTTCAATTATTTTACATTCTAAAAATATTTTTTTATCTACAAAATGAGTAGCTAGTTGCGTTTTCACAAAATTAGACCGTCTCATATGAACGTAACCCTTATATATATATATATATATATATATATATATATATATATATATATATATATATATATATATATATATATATATATATATATATATATATATATATATATATATAATCGTTAAATTTAATCGTAGAAATTGTGCAAAAGGACAATTTTAATCACAATTTTCTCAACTTATAGAGGTTGAAACTAGCATGCACTTTTATTATCAAGGGTATGTTAGTACGAAGACCGACAAATTTAGAAACTAATATAGCATTTTGAAAGCACCTTAATATATTTTCCAAATTTTAGGGGTGAATATATTCAAAAAAAATTGAATCAAAATTAAATTAGTCCAAATACCTGAATCTTTTTAATCGAATTATTATTACTAAGAGATTTTCTAATATGTGTCCTAAGGGCACATATAAAAAGTATTAATTATGAAAAATACTACCATAATTAAATATGAAATGCATTATTTATGGAAATTATTAATGAATTTTACATTTAATTATGATAATATTTTTTATAATTAATATATTTAACATTTAATTATGGTAATAATTATAATTAATTAATACTTTTTATATGTACCATTAGAACATATATTAGAAAATCCTTATTACTAAAATAGGGATGCGGTTTCTATTTTGATTAACCAATTCAATCAAAATTAAATTAATCCAAATAACTGAATCATTTTAATCGAATTATTAGTAAAAAAGGGGTGTGGTTTCTATTTTGATTAACCACATACATATGGTTCGGTATGATTTTCATCCAAGACAAAACTACTAAAATCGGAACCGAACCTATTATATTACTAAATGTTTTTAATAAAATATAATATAAAATATATGGTACGTAATTATATTTAGGATTGAATATTTAAAGGGCAATTATTTGGAATTAAATAGGATATCTAATCTTCTATCATATTAATAAGGTTATATTTATTATAAATACGAAATTGTTCACTTTTTTTTAGAACAATATACTTTATGGTTTTTATAGTAAAGTATTCTTTTTTATTTTATCTCGTTTTCAACCAGTATGATTAACCATTAATTATAGCTATTAACCGATAAAAACCATTAACCAAAACTAATTTTAACCAATACCCAATGGCTACCAAAATATAATAATCATTTATAATGATTATGGTTCGATTTTAATTAAAAACTAAACCAAACTCCCTCGTACACACTCCTATTAAATTCTTATATAAGGCAACCAACAATCACTTACATAAGAAAACGTGTTTTTGCCCACAATTTTACGATTATAATTGATATCTTAGATATATTACAAAATTGATCGTTTTTACAAAGCAAATAAAAAAACAGATGATTGAATCAAATTACTGTTCATTAGAAACTAGGTGTGAGTCCCGTGTATTACACGGGTTAATTTTAAAAAATATTAAATATTAAAGTGTAAACAATTTTTTTTTTTAATATTTTTTAATATAAAACTTTAAAATAAGAAATAAAGAAATGTATTCATTACAATTTAATATCATATATATGATATTTAATACTTTACATACATAAATATATGATTTTAATTTTAAAAATTGAAACAAACCAAAAATTGACAAGTGGATAATATTTATTTCAAAAATACTATAAAATGACAAGTATCAAAACTCATGAGAGATTGACATGCGGCAAAAAAAACCTTCATTTATTAAGAAGGATGGAAGGAAAAAATATTTAGTTTTTGAAAATACATTGATTAATTAGGAGAAATTAACAAGATTAATTATATATAAAATTGGAAAGTGAAATGTTGAGCATGTTTGGTGAAAAACATGAAGTTTATTAAGTACAGTGGTGAACTTCCTTTAATAGCAATGCATACATAGTAAGTTTACAAAGTTAAATGTTGACCTAACAAATTTACTCAACCTATCCATAAAAATGATAACCCAAAGTTAAATGTTTTGACCTAACGCCTAAGAAAGACCAAAGAAGAAGTTTTTCAAATTAAAAAAGTTGAGTAAACAATAATGAAAAAGGAGAAATTATCAATTGAACTTGATAATGTTTGGTTTAAAGACAGAAAAAGATAGGGAAATTGAAGAAGACTGTCATAGAGAAAGTTTTATGATCCTGTTGTACAAAATTCATTACAACATCCAATGAATACTATAATAGGTTCATAAATTTGTTTATCTGTTGTTGTACAAAATTTAAAATTTTGCACTTAATGACGCGGGGGGAGGGGTTCTAAGACATTTCGCCGATTTTTATTTATAGATTATTTCTACTAGAGTTTCCCTTTTAGAGTTTTCTTGTTACCAAATAATGTCCTTATATTAACTTAAATAATCATCTATAAGAATTAAATTAATTAGGGAAAATGTCATATTAACCCAACGAACTTATCGTTTTTGTTTTAAAAAATCAACAAACTTTTTTTTGGTACACTAAGAAAATAAACTCCGGTTTAACCTGTTAAAAAAATCACTTAGCCCACCATAACATGTTTTAGCCCATCGAACTTTTCTTGCTCGTTTTAAAAAGTCACCGATTTTTTTTTTATACATTAACGGAATGCATTATCATTTAACCTGTTGAAAAAACCACTTAACCCGTTAAAAAATCACTTAACCCACTATAACTGTGATAACTCAAATTAATATATATATATATATATATATATATATATATATATATATATATATATATATACAAATTGATTATATTATTAAAATAAATGAGTGATTAATTAGGAATAACTAAGATTAATTAGGAGTATTTATGAAATTTTAATTCCAAAACCCACTACTTTGATTAGGATAATAAATTTGGATTTTTAGGTTAACTAGAAAGGTTACAAATTTAGACATTATAAAAGGCACGATAAATAGAGTGGAATGCCCACAAAAATTGCAAGAAAGGTTGAAGAAACAAAATAGAAATCAGGGTTTGAAGTTCGTGAAGGTTTTCCGAGCTATTTTAAGAAATTAAGGTATGTCTCTTCGATTTGAGGTTGATCAAGTTGTTTGAGTAGGTTTATATGAACCCATTACATATTTTGGTTCGGTAATATGTCTCTCTTTGACCAAGGAATAACTGAATTTGGTGAAAAACAAGTGTTAAGTTTCGGTAAAAGAAACGATGAGTTTTAAACCAGAAAGTGTGTAACAAATTTCACATGACACTAAAAGTTACAAAAGTGATCCCTATAATTTATATGATTTGACAGTTTCCATTTTTCCTAAACTAAACTCATGTTTTCTTTTAAATGTGGAAACATAACCTACATAAACGGTCCCTACTATTTTTAAATTTTCTAATCAATAGTATTTTTACTTATTGTTATTTTGTGATTGACTTGTTTTAAAATTTGAGTAGTAGTTTATAAAGGTGAACTCTTATCAATATGATTATTTAAAAATATGAGCTATTTTTATAAAAATTGTTATGAATGTTGCAGTTAACGTAATTGAAAGATTATTAGTTGGTCGAATGAGACACATGGATAGTTGAACCAAAATGAATTTATATGATGTTTTCTACGATGTTGTTTTAGAAAATTTTGTTGGTGGAATATAGGGTGTAGGTTAGCAACAAAGCTTCGGATATAACTTATCGGTTACGAGGTGAGTTTTTTCGTGTTCTGTGGTTGCTCGCACATAAATGTTTATCATGTGGTTTATATGCGAGTTTTTAATTATTTATTCACAGTATGTTTTATGATAATATGGTTGTGTGCAAATGTTATTTTGGATTTGTTATCTACTATATGTGCGTTTTTTTCGGGTGACATGTTTAGTGGGAACAGGTGGGGTGTTTAATCGTCGTGAGCATGACGGATGTGTGTGATCAGAGGGGATGAGAATTGAGATTTTATACTCATTTCCTTGAATATTTAAAGTACTTGAGTGCAATGGATGATGAGTTGTCTCAAGGAGAAGAGAAATGAACTTTGGTTCTTTCTCCGTACAGTTAATCGTTCCCCTAAATTATATCATTGGGTGATATATTTGTTGTTTGATTTATTGAAAATATATGATAAAACTATTTGTTATTTTTAAGTGATGGACATTTATGTACAACACGAACTCACTAAGCTTTAGGCTTACCCTTTTAGAAACTTTAAATGTGTGCAACCCACAAAACTATTTAACAAGTGGCAGTAAGAACGCTAGGGAGAAGGATTGATCAACAAGATGACAAAGGAGTTTCGCAAAGACGTAACACCCGAAGCTCTTCGGTTGAAGTCTTTATTTTATTTTATTTTACTTCCGTTGTAGTTTAGTCAATAGTTAAGTGTTAGAATTGATCTTGGGAGTGGTTCAGATAGTTATATTTTGATATTTATTATCTTGAAAATTGGGGTGTTACAAGAACAAGTTTTAATCTCATTGTAGTCTCATTTCAGTTTCTTACGCACAAATCTTTCAATTAATCGGTCAAATTCTTCTCTTTTCATCATTAGAACAAAAAAAGATTATCCAACCAAACAACCCACCACCCCTAATTATCCGATCAATGTCAAACATCATGAACTCAAGCTTTTCAAATCGTCCACCAATGTCTAAACCATTTTCGACATGAATCAAGTGAAAAATGTTTTGATAAAATAGGAATATGTGATCTAAACTTAGATACAAAGGAAAAATCCCTCTAGCAGCTATGAATTCATTGAAAGGGTCACAGTGTATTTTTCATACCTGCAATCACTGACCCTGAAATCGACCCTATGAGCAAGTTATGTGATAGGTCTATCGAAATCAACTTGTTAAGTTTTCCTAAATTATCAGGGATTGATCCATTAAACCTGTTTCCACTTAGATCCAACCGAGAAAGTTGTGCTATCTTTGAAAGAGAATTCAAAATAGAACCAACAAATTTGTTGTTCATCAAGTACAATTTTATAAGCTGTTTGACCTCAAAGATTTCATATGGAATTTCTCCTTCAAGATTATTGTTACCAATAAAAAGGCCTTGATGGGAAGATATGTTTGAAATGTCTATAGGAATGGTACTCAAAAGTTCGTTTTGCCCCAAGTTTAACAACATCAAAGTAGTTAGCTTTTCGATTTCACCTAGGAGGGGCTCTGAAAACGAATTGCCATGAATTTGTAGAGTTTTGGAGATTAGAAAGTCTTCAAATACTCGGCTTTAACAACCCACTAAAGAAGGGTTCAATTGTTACTAAGAGACAAATTTCTAAGATTATGAAGAGACCCAATACTCGAAGGAACTGATCAGATGAGAAAGTTTATGCTAATCAAGAAGGGTTCGATTGATCTGAAAATGAATCATCAATCATCAGGTTTTTTGGTTTGATTGATCTGAAAATGAAAAGAACTGATCGAGCTGATCAAGAAGGGTAGATATGTTGAAGATACTTCAATGGAGGCACAACTGATGGTCAAACATTGGTCAAGGCATACATTTTACAGGCTTACCCGATATCAGGTCACATAAGGATGTTTTAAAACAGAAAAATTAGAATTCATTCCCTTAACGTACAAAAAAAAAATTGGGTGAACTTTTAGAATAAACACGATAAGTTCGGTGACATTTGCCCAGTTAATTAACTACCACTTGATCAAAATATCATTTTTTTATGGGTTAAATCTAAGTACTTTTATTTATGTTAGTTGATTTATAAACAAATATCATAAAACATTAGACCTATTAGAAAAATCACTAAACTAATTTGAATCTACTAAATATCTTCCATAGTTTCAAAATATACAAAATATAACTCTCCCATTTATTAAGAATTTGTAACTATTTAAAATGTCAAATCATTTAAATGAAAACAGGTCCGATATTTAATGCTTTTAATATCATAAAAACACAACTTATTAAAAGAA
The DNA here is from genome assembly GCF_052625555.1 of Lactuca saligna. Lineage (NCBI taxonomy): Eukaryota > Viridiplantae > Streptophyta > Magnoliopsida > Asterales > Asteraceae > Lactuca > Lactuca saligna. The sequence continues at coordinate 55,942,816 of NC_136425.1, forward strand.
TCTATACACGTATTTTATGTCAACGTGTCGTGAGTTTGTATTGATAAACATGGTCTTAATAATAAAAAGGTTTTACTAGACATAAAACTAATATATAGGTTTTTTGGGTTATTAGCCTTAATTTATTTACGAAATAAAGAAGTTCAAAAATGTCATGGTAAAAATTTACGTGATTTGGAAAGGGAAAATTTGGATTTTAATTTTAAAAGGAAGAGGATACACATAGGAAAACCATTATTGTTAGGTAGCTAGACCACAGGTGATGGGCTCCATGCAAAACTTGGATTATTCTACCCAACAAAAAGGATAAGAAAAATAACTTAATCCGGCCTATGCCCGACCCGTTCAATTTGTACAACTAGAAATATGTGAAAATAAAAAAATAAGAATAAGATTATATATTTGAATAATAATTAACTGTTCATACAGCTTTTATATTGTGTGGTTGATTTGCTTAGAACTAGACCATATATATCTTAAATCTTAGGAGTCAAGAAAGTCTTTTATATTATTTAAAAAGAAGTAGTTTAAATAAAAACTATAAAATATTGGATAATATAAAACAACAAAATATATATATATATATATATATATATATATATATATATATATATATATATATATATATATATTAAACAGTGAATACCAAAACATAATTTATTTTGTCTTAAAATATATTGAATTTTAATTATAAAAATATTCTCTTAAATTTTATATATTTTTAAACAATTAAAACAAAATATAATTACATAAGCGGGCGATTGCGATTTCGTCGAATCTTTGTCCCTTCTATCGGGTGTCTAAAGAGAGTCTAGGTTACACCTTTTCTGTGGCTTTGCTGCTACAGAGGTGTGGAAGTGGTTGATGGCTGACGAGTTTAGAATCGGAAACCATATGGTTCACTAATTTTTCTATAGAAATTTTTTATACAAATTTTAAATTTTTATAAAAAAGATAGATCATAATTTTTTTTTTTTTAAATAGAGGTCACCAAAATTTTCGTAAAAAAAATTTAGATAGGTCATTGGACCATCTTAGTTAAATGTGGACTCGTCCTTGATGGTGAGATGGTCCTTTGTTTTTCATCATCAGCTTATTATTGTGTTGATTTAATGGAGATGATGCACTTGAAAAATGACAATAAGAAAATGCAAAAGTTTGAAGCTTTCTCTCATGTATTCCACTATACATATGATATATGGAAAGAGCAGAATGTTATTGTTTTTCGGAACACAAGGCGAACGATTATGTTTATGGCGAATGATATTGGTATCTGTATTTTTAACTGGATTAAATATAAATCAAAACTGAATTTGGTAGATTGGTCTAGTCTATTTAATTCTTCAATTTTAAATGTTTTTTTTTTTTTATAATAATTTGAGTTTCTCACTTAAGTCTTTGTTCTTTTTGCTAATTATAATTTGTTAGGTGCTCAAAAAAAATTAATGTCGAATAGTTTGGTTTTCCCTAGTATTTTTTTTCTTACTTCTAAATATCATCTATGTCTTTTAAAAAACTTGAACCCATGACTTCTCATTTGAGATGGATACTCATTACCGTTAGAGCAAAAACCTTTTGGTTTTCACTTTTAGTTTGTATTTGAAATTTCGTTTCTCTATTTTAAAAAGTATAAGTATATGTATATATAAGAATGTGTGTATATATTCGATATGTAAAAAACTTAATTTGAATAGCATGTGATGTATAACGGCTAGATCTACATGCTAATTATAACACATTAAATGGTAATTTGACCTAAGTGCCTTTTGTATTATTAAACTTATGTTAAAAAAAGGTGAATCTAGCCTGAATATTTAATGATATATTGTACGAAATAGAAAACTAAGAAATTTGTGTATGCACGGTTTCCAAAAAGAAACATCTAACTCAGCCTTACCCATAGGCTCCCAAAAAGTTCGCAAACAAAGCTTTACAGTTATATATCTTCGTACAACTTTCCATCACAATTAATAAATTTTAAATATTTTTAGTTATAAAAGACTTAATAATAATTTTGTAACCGCAATCATTTCTAATAAATAAATAACTTTTTTTTTGTTATATGTTATCTTCTTTTTTATTTGGGTATATGATATTTTTTAAAATATTTGAATTTCTTCTCTTTCACTTATTATTTTATTATATTTTTTATTTTATTAAATTAAAATTCCATATTTAATATCTAAGATAATATATATAAGATATTTATTACAAAGAGTTTATATATGTAATGTATTCAATACATTAACAGTTCATTACTTTTAATAATTCAAAAATTTTCTTATTTTTTTTATAAATTCAAACTTTTCAAATCGTTAAAATTTCATATTATTTTTTTTTTTAAAAAAATAAACTCATTTAATACATGAGTCTCACACCTAGTTTTAAATAAACTTTACGCAAAAATAAACTTATTTTTTTTTGAACGACTGAATAGATATATAAACAAAAATAAATTATTATAATTGTTATTATGGTTTATCAAAATTTCACATTTTGTATCTAACTTTTTAGACCGTCTCTAAATTTTAATTATGTTACGATGTAAGTTTATGACCGACTTAAATCGGCTATTTTGTCTTTAATGCTATTTTTTATAATATCTTTTAGTTATTTTTTATCAACTAATTTATTATTATACAAAGTAAATAATTCATTTCCTACCATCACCACTACATGTCATTGCCATCTATCACCTACCATTATTGGAAACCACTCGGCCACGAGAAACAACCATCGGTGACCGACAACCACCACCTCCCACCATCAAAAAAGTGAAACAAATCCATAAAAATCTATTATGCACTCTAAACTATTGATGAGTTAAGAAAATCAAAGTTGATGCATATCTGAATAAATCTGGAGGCCACCCTCTGCCTACCGTTGAAAAATCATCAACCACATCTCTATCCCTAACATGTAACTCAAATCCAAGATTTCACCCTTGCTTTTTGTTTTTTCATGTTATCAGAATTTAGACGACTAGAGCATCGCCATATATCAGATCTTCTTCCAGTACCACCATAAAGCCAACACCGCCACTTGAAGCCACCACACTGGGATCCAAATATGTTGCGACCACCGCTACCATCGACCAGTGCCAACCAACTCTTGTTTAGGAAGGAGATAAACAAGAATATCAGGACAAGAGGGGAGGAAAACAAAGTAGATAGAAATCTACATCGGGAAGCCTTTATAGAACCAACAATGGCGGCAGAAAAGGTTTCTGGTGAGAGAGTGTAACGCCCGTGTTTCTAGACTAGACATTAATGATTATGTAATAGTCTAGGTCAACCTTTATAACTCGTTTTGAAGTAATAAAAATCTATTATTTGAGTATTATGTGTTTTATACTTAATTATCATGATTTAATAAATTAAGGATAAAAATAAATATCGAAAATAAACGTTAGATAAACCCGATATCTATGAAGAAAGTTTTAGATGTCGAAACAAGAATTCCGGAGATCAGTACGTCCCACGTACCTGAAGATTATGCCCAACGTAATGCTAGGCTTCGGCCACTATAAATAGGATGCGAGGCATTCCGAAATTTGTTTACAAAATTTACACATTTACACCTTTTTCTTTCTTTCAAGTTGCAATAAATACCTCAAGCTTAGAATACCTTCCTAAAGCCCCGGAGAACCCAAAGTCTCCTAGAAAAAGAGTTTTTCGAGTTGAAACTCTGACCGTGCAGAGCCCGATTTTTTAGTAAACCTCCCGGTTTTATCGAAAAAGGTTATCTTAAGGGACGAAGTTCTGTCCAATTACCATCATATCAGGTGAGTGTGTAGTGACTTTCATCTTACACATAGATATGGAGTATTTTCTATAAAATATGTGCTATATGTATGTGTGTGTGTGTGTGTGTGTATATATATATATATATATATATATATATATATATATATATTGTTTGTTTGTTTGTTTGAGATGGGTGTTTAATGAATTTTTTATATAGGTTTTAAACTGTATATATATTTTTATCTACAAATATGTTGGGTAAAACATGGGTAGATGAAATAGTTAATGTGCGATAAAATGATGAGAGGCATCGATGTTGTTATTGTTTGAGTCATCTAGCGGAGTGTAGATGACGACCACAAACCTTTTTAGACAGTCCAGTAGAACGTTGGTAGGCTTGCAACCTGTAGGCGTTTGTGAACGATGTGTTCACCGGTGTACTCCATCCCCCTCATGGTTTCCTTACGGACATATATGGCTAAGGAATCCCCTTAGCAATAAAGTCAATCCCGGTGTTGATCCTTAGGCTAGGTCCTTGTGATAGGTGTTTAGGGATGTAAAGTGAGAATAACGGGAACATATAATCAGGGTTATTATTGGTTGATGAAATTAATAAATTTATTTATCGTGGGTTGAAAACCCTATATGCTCACCAGACTCCCAAGCCTGACCCACTCAACTTTCTATATTACAGGTAGTGGAAAAAGTGCATAGTTTGATGCTAACGAGAGATTTTTGGATTATAGGTCAGTAGATGTAAATAACTATTGTAAGGGCTATATTGTATTGTTTATGCTTTTGGTCTGTATCGATGTGGACATGCCGAGTTTTGTAATGAAATGAAAAATACATTTCTTTAAGAAATGCTTTTATAAATTTTTATCATATTTTGTTTTGGGACAAATTCCGTATTACCCTTTGAAAGATTACTCTAATTTTATTTAAGCATAAACGAAATCGGTATTTTCTGGCCATGAAAATGGGGATGTCACTGTTGGTATCAGAGCATTAGTTTAAGCAAACTAGGAATTTGTAGGATTTCTAGATTTAAGGTTAGAATGCTAAGTGATGATTGTGAGATTAGTGTCTACCATATTTTAGACACGAGCACTAGTATATTTTAGGAAAGATGCATAAAATGCATTTATGTGCTAAACATTATATGTTTGCCATATATGTTGTTATTTGTTTGGATCTATGGTTTATTGCCTACCGGATTTGGAAACTTTATGAGTTCAGGATTCTAAGCATATGACTACGATATTGGAACTAGCATGTAACGTTTCGGAGTGATAATGAAAATTTAATTTATCGTGAATAAAGATCTAAATTCGCCTAATTTGGTGTATAGATCATAATGGCAAGAATCCGAAGTGGAGTTGGAAATGCGAATAGGAATCAACAACCTCAACCCCAAGTGATGGACCAGATGCCTATAGTAGAAGCTTCACCATAACTAATCACAATGGATGGAGTACAAGCCATGATTTAGGCTACGATAGCTGAACAAAGGGAAGAAATGAGACAACTATTGCTGAACAACAGGAATGAACCCTCAATGCTTGTTGAACAACATGAACTAAATGATGGTCAGTCAGAGGATGGAAATTACAGTAGATCTATTGGTCAAACTGAATCGCTTGTGGATAAGAGGAATAACTAAGAGGACTGAGTCGAGAGAAATGGATGCAAGTACAAAGACTTTATGACTTGAAAGTCATCAACTTTCACTGGAAAAGAAGATCCCATCAGTGTAATGGACTGTATCTATGATATGGAATTAGCCTTCATGACATGTGGTTGCAAAGGCAAGCTACAAACCATATTTGCAGTGCATCAGTTCAAAGGTGGTGTTGTTCGCTGGTGGAACACTCTGGGGAAGACCCTAAGCCCTAATGAGCCACTGCAATTGAATTGGGAAGAGTTCTTGGTGCAATTCAAGCGTAAGTACTGCTTGGCCCAAAATACTTGAGCTAGAGAACCAATTTTTGACATTGAAGAAGGGAAGCATGTCCATCGATGAATACGCCAATAACTTCACAGACAAAATGGAGTTTGCTTTGCGTATTGTCCCAGACTAGCTGAAATTTTTTTTTCGGTACACAAAGGGACTTCCATGGGAGTACACGGTGCTAGTACGTTAGGCACATACTTTGGAGGCAACTATCTGGGCTGCCAAGTCTGTTGAAGAGATGATCAAGGGAAGAGCCGCCATCAAGGTTGAAGTTGGCAAAAAGAGAAAGCTTGAAGGAACTTCAGGTTCCAACAAGAAGATCAAGTTCTCAAAGTCTGGTTCGAGGAAATTTGGAGGAGGAGCCAAAGCGAAGCGGTGTGACAAATGTAAGAAGAAACATGTTGGGAAATGTGGCGAGGAGTACACTTGTTACAAATGTGGAAAGCCTAGGCATTATGCCAATAAATGCACCTTCAATAAGAAATTATGTTATGGGTGCAACGAAGAAGGGCACATTTTGAGGGACTGCCCGAAGAAGAAAGAGGCAGAAAGGCCCAATCTCCCACCAAAGCCAAAAGCCAGAGCTTTCCAGAGGACATTGGAAGCCACAAAGGATGCAACAGATGTCGCTTCAAGTATATTTCTTGTAAATGGATTTCCTGCCAATTTATTGTTCGATTCCGGAGCAAATTACTCCTTTATATCACATAAATTTGGTGGAAGACTAGCATTGCCTATAGAAAAACTTGATGATGCCCTAATTGTAGAAGTTGCTAGTGGTAAATTCATATCTATTAGCGATTGCATTAGGAATATCGTCATCGACTTGAACGGAAATGAATTCCATGAGAAGTTGTTACCTATTGAGTTGAATGGTTTCGACATCGTACTAGGGATGGATTGGCTTAGCACCAATGATGCCGAGATACTATGCAAGAAAAAGATAGTGAGGGTAAACCCGCCTGGAAAATAGTCATTTATGGTGTCCGGAGACAAGTACAGAGTGAATTATGGAATCATTTCCATGATGAAGGCCATAAATAATGTCTAAAGGATGCACATCATACTGACGTTCATGATCGATGCTAAGAAGGAGAAGAAGGAAATGCAAAATATACCAGTGGTGTGTGACTATCTGGAAGTATTTCCCGAAAATCTTCCTGGATTGCCCCCTGATAGACAAGTGGAGTTTCGAATAGACTTGCTGCCAAGAAAAACACCAATAGCAAAAGCACCATACCGATTAGCACCACCGAAGATGAAGGAGCTTATGATGCAACTTCAGGAGTTGTTGGACAACGGTTTCATTAGACCTGGTTCATCACCCTGGGGAGCTCTGGTGTTATTCGTAAAGAAGAAAGATGGGAGCATGATGATGTGCATAGACTACAGAGAGCTGAATATGGAAACAATAAAGAATAAATACCCATTGCCAATAATTGATGGCCTGTTCGATCAATTGCAAGGTTCGAGTTATTTTTTGAAGATCGATCTTAGATCAGGATATCATCAGCTAAAGGTGAGAGAGCAGGATATTGAGAAAAGTACGTTCAGAATAAGATATGGACACTATGAGTTATTGGTTATGTCGTTTGGACTAACCAATGCTCCAGCAGCATTCATGGATTTGATGAACATGGTTCGTAAACCATACCTCAATAAATCTTTTATAGTGTTCATAGATGATATTTTGATTTATTCAAAAAGAAAGCAGGAGCATGACAAGCATCTGCGAGAACTGTTAGAAGTTCTAAAAAAGGAGAAGTTGTATGAAAAGTTCTCCAAATGTGATTTTTGGATTCAAGAAGTCTATTTTTTGGGTCATGTGGTTAACCAAGAAGGGATTATGGTTGACCTAACTTAGATTGAATCTATAATAAAGTAGGAACAACCAAAGAGTCCCACAGAGATCCAAAGCTTTTTAGGATTAGCCGGATATTACCAAAGATTTATCCAAGGCTTTTCTTTGATAGCTGCTCAATTGACAACTTTGATCCACAAAGGAGATACTTATACCTGGAATGAGAAGCATGAGGAAGCATTCGAGAAGCTAAAGAAGAAGTTGTGTGAAACACCGATTCTTTCTTTACCTGAAGGAGTTGAAGACTTTGCAGTTCATAGCGATGCATCTGGAGTTGGGTTAGGTTGTGTTCTGACCCAAAGGGATAAGGTGATAGCATATGCATCAAGACAATTGAAAGAACATAAAAAGAACCACCCCACTCATGATTTGGAGTTGGTAGCGGTAGTATTTTCCCTAATGATATGGAGGCATTATCTTTATGGCACAAAGTGCAAACTTTTCATTGATCATAAGAGTTTTCAATATCTCTTTAATCAGAAGGAATTGAACACGAGACAACGATGCTGGCTAGAGTTGCTTAAGGATTACGTCTGTGAAACACTTTACCACCCTGGTAAACCAAATGTTGTAGCTGACGCCTTAAGCAGAAAAGTGAGCCTTGAAAAGAAAATGCCAAGAGCATTAAGAATCGAAGTTGTCTCAACGATTGTAGAAAGCATTAAGAAAGCTCAAGAAGAAGCTTTATAGAAAAATGACCGACATGAAGAATGTTTGGGCAAAACGTTAAAGTTCAATACAAACGGTCAAGGAATGAAGGTATTCCAAGCTAGGATTTGGGTACCTAAAACAGGAGGAATAAGAGATCTTCTGATGGAAGAAGCTCACAAGACCATGTACTCGATTTATCTCGGTAGCACGGAAATGTATAGGGATCTGAAACCCTTCTATTGGTGGCTGACGATGAAGCTCGATGTTGCAAAGTATGTGGTCGAGTGTGTGAAATGTGTGAGGGTTAAGGCACAACATCAGAAACTGTATGGGAGTTTAGAACCTTTATATGTACCCATGGGTAAATGGGAAGACATCACCATGGATTTTGTGACTAAACTGCCCAGAACGAAAAGCAGTCACGACATGATTTGGGTGGTCATTTGATCGGTTTACTAAAAGTGCACACTTCATAGCAACCAATGAAGAATGGTCTATGGATAAACTTGGAAATGCTGACATGAAGGAGATAGTATGACTTCACGGTGTTCCTTTAACAGTTGTATCAGATCGTGATTGTCGTTTCACGTCAAGGTTTTGGAGAAGTCTGCAAGAGGAATTAGGTATGAATTTTTGTCTAAGTACAGCCTACCATCCGCAAACTAATGGTCAGAGCGAACAAAAAATTCAAACATTAGAGGATATTCTGAGAGCATGTACCTTGGAATTCCAAGGTAACTGGGATGAACATTTACCTATGGTAGAATTTTCCTACAATAGTAGTTTCCACTCAAGCATTAAGATGGAACCTTATCAAGTTTTGTATGGACAAAAGTGTCGAACGCCGTCATGTTGGCTTGAAGTTAGGGAAAAGCAGTTTATGGGACCCAAGATAGTCCATCAAACTGCTGAAAAGTTGAAAGTGATTCGGGAAAGGATGTTAGCAGTTCAAGATCGTCAAAAGAGCTATACTGATGAGAAAAGACAACCGATAACATTCGAAGTTGGAGATTTGGTTTTACTTAAAGTCTCACCGTGGAAGGGACTTATAAGATTTGGTAAAAGAGGAAAGTTGAGTCCAAGGTTTATTGGACTGTTTAAAGTTCTTCATAGGATTGGGAACCAAGCTTACAAGCTAGAACTATCATAAGAACTAGATGTTATTCATAACACTTTCCACGTATGTTATTTGAGGAAGTTCACGTGAGAAGTTCCCGACATAATTCAAAATTATGAATTAAGGTTGGATGAAAGCAAGAGGTTAACTAAAGAACCAGAGGCAATTGTTGACCTTAAGACTAAGAAGTTGCGACGCAAGATGGTCGATTTAGTGCTTGTGCGATGGAAAAATACGAATGGGCCAAATCTCACCTGGGAAACAGAGAGTGACATGACGAGTCGCTATCTGCATTTGTTTGCTAATGTATGATTCCTGGGACGGAATCATCCTAAGGGGAATAGAATTGTAACGCTCGTGTTTCTAGGTTAGACATTAATGATGATGTAATAGTCTAGGTCAACATTTGTTACTCGTTTACTGAGTATTATGTGTTTTATACTTAATTATCACGATTTAATAAATTAAGGATAAAAATAAGCATTGAAAATAAATTTTAAATAAACCTGATATCTATGAATAAAATTCTAGAGGTCGAAACAAGGATTCTGGAGATATAAAGAATACCGAAATCCGAGTTATAATGAAGAAGTTATGACTTGTCGAAGTTTCGCGACAGAACGGACACGATGTTGTGTGACGTAAAAAATGAGTTTATGATAAAGTTCTTTTTAGCCTTAGCTATCTAAATGAAAGTCGTAGTACATGTTAAACCGAGAGCATGCATAAAAAGAATCCAAATCTGACTTCGTATGAGGAAGTTATGAATTTTTTAAGATTTGGCATAGCAGAGTTCAACCCGGAACTCGAAATATAAATTGAGTGATTTTTAGCCGACACAACCTAAATGAGAATCGAAGATCTTGTCGATAGTAGTTTGAAGGTAAAAAGACAGACAAAAACGGACGTCGGATGAAGAAGTTATGAATTTTTAACGGACTTTTCCTATCCCAGCCTGTTAAAATATAAATTTAAAAATAAAGTCAAATTAGCCAACAGAGTCTAAACGAAAGTTGTAGTTCACGGCCTTACCTACACGTACATATAAAGAGCATCGAAAATGGAGCTCGTATGCAAAAGTTATGAATTAAGAAGCGAAGCGCTATCTCAGTTCGGAAACACCACCTTTTCAAGTGAGTGCATAGTCTCTTTCATCTTACACATAGATATGAAGTATTTAATATAAAGTACGTGCAATATGTGCATATTGTATGGATACTTGCTGTCTATGCTGGGTGAAATATTTTTATACACGTTTTAAATTTTTTAAACTGTATATGTATTCTATATCTACAAAATGTGTTGGGTAAAACATGGGTACATGTAATAGTTGTTGTGTGACCAAATAAAATAATGAGAGGCCTCGATATAGATGTTATTGATGATCTAGTAATCTAGCGGAGTATAGATGACCACCACAGACTATTCTAGACAGTCCAGTGGAACGCTAGCAGACTCACAACCTGTAGGTGTTTATTTGAACTGTGTGCTCACTAGCAGTACTCCATCCCCCACATGGTTGCCTTATTTGACATGAATTGGTGAGGAACCCCCGAAACATGTGTTTTCACATCGATGAAAGTCCTTAGAATAGGTCCCTTGTGTTAGATGTTTAAGGGACGTAAAGTGAGGATAACGAGAACGGGTAATCAGGTTTGTTTGGTTTGATAAAGTTAATAAACTTACTTATTGTGGGTTGAAAACCTATGTACTCACCAGGTTTCCCAACCTGAGAGATTAAGAAGATATAAATCACTAGTGATAATGAATGTAAGTTTTATTTATGCTTATGTTTCTATATTGACGATGACATCCCAAATGTTTTAAAATGAATAAAAATACTTTTCTTCAGAAATGTTTTGATAACGTATTTATCATGTTTTATTGGGAACAAATTCCGCAACATTTTTATTAAAAGACGTACTCTGATTTTTATAAAGCACAAACAAAATCGGTCTTTTCTAGCCGTAAATATGGGGATGTCACAGAAATACAATTAAAAACAAAATTTTTGGTCATGATTTTTGGGATGTTACACTCTAATACTTACAAAGAGAAGAATACTATTTTCAAATCAAGGAGTCAAAATACTTTTACAACTTAAAAAAGTTATAAACAAAAAGTATTGTCAAAATATAAAAACCCGTGAACTCACCAACATTATGTTTTTGTTTTCAAAAACATATGTATTCTTAGGAAACGTTGAGCTAGAAGATTGCACCTTCGAAAGCAACGGTTGATTGACGAAGCTATAAAAGATTTATTATCGTTTAGTTATTCCTAGTCAACGACGCACCTTTTGTATTAGAATATCTAGGATTACGTTTTCATGTAATATTTTTATCCATAGTGGAAGTAATATTTATGTTCTATATTGTTTTGTATTGTTCAATGTATGTTTAATATTTGTGGTCCAGCATCCTAACGTCGCACAACTCGGTGTTTTTGTTGTTGGCAGAGGGTGTGATATTGCAATTAATTTGGAATAATATATTAATTTAGAAATCATATTATTTAATTAATATTGATCAAAAGTTAATTTGGAATTAATTTGTTAATCAAAAGAGACTGATTAAATGTATGGGGACTAATATTGCAATTAACTGTTAGTTGCAAGTTGGGTTGTCGACTCCTAATGGAAAGGATTGGACAAATTCTATAGGAAGCCTATAGAATAATTCCTCCAAGGGGCCTTCTAGAAGGGTTCCATAGACTGCTTAAGGCCTAAGCAGAGAATTAGGATTTCAGTCTAAAACCCTAGCAACACAACTATATAAAGACCCCTTAGCATGAGGTTTTCGGCCACTTGCTTCCAAGAAGAATCCCTAGACAAAAAATATAGCCTCCATCCTCTCTCTCTTGTTCATATATTGCTAGTTGGAGTTTGTGACTCCATTAGAGGTGCACCAATTGAGGCACTAAGCTCTTGAAGGTCAAGATCTACAAGCTACAAGAAAAGGTATAATTCTAACTATGTTTAAGTTATCAATTTCGAAAATTGTATACTGGATTAGGGTTTATGCTTTGCATAATAATTTATATGTATAACTTGATAAAAACCTAAATCCAAAGCATTAAGGTTGCATGTGCACTATAGGAATGTTATAGTGCTCAAAACCCATCAGTGGTATCAGAGCATAGGGTGTTTTTCCTGTTATATGATGCAATTGTATTGTTTTTAAAGCTGGAAAAAATTTCGATTTTGGTCTCTGACTGGTGGACTCGACGAGTCCTATGAAGGAACTCGACGAGTTGGACCAACTTGATGAGTCCATGCAGTGACTCAACGATTTGGTTCGTCAGATGGCAGATTTTTCGAATTTTTGGCTTAAAATAGATTTGGATAATTACCATAAATTGTTTTAACTATTAAAATTCGAATTTTCTATTATGATAATGATTATCCTCATCCAACTTAAAGATAATTGTAAAATTTTCAGATAATTACAAGATCATGTGAATTATTTGTAAAATTTGATTTGAATTTTCTTACCAAGTTAAATGGATTAGGTCAAATTTAATGATAAGGATAAAATTATGTGATTAATTTAATTTTTTTAAAATTTGATCTAGAAAGTTTGGAATATTTTCAAACTTGCCCTCAAGTTTTGTAATTTAAAATATGATTAAAAGTTTTAATTTTGAAATATTAAATTCTAATACCCTAGTGTTTTAAAAGTTTAAAATACTACCCTTATATTATTATAATATTAAAAACTTTATATATATATATATATATATATATATATATATATATATATATATATATATATATATATATAAGATAAGTCAGTCTTACCGTTAGTAGGCCTAATTCACGAAGCAAGTCTATAAGGGGTGTTTAAGGAAGCAGCTTGTAAAATGACCGTCATTGGGTATCCACTCTTACCCACCACACTCTTGACTAGTGGAGAGTCATTAGCCGAACGGGTAGGATAGGACATTAATCTCTCATTAATAAGTATAATGAAATTTATAAAATAACTAAATGTTTTCATAAATTCCTAATCTAAGTTACTTTAGAAAAAATGTGAAAAATGATGCTATTCCATGAAATTGCACTTTGCACCCTGTCAAAGTCGTTAGTGGAGTGTGTGTGGTTAACCGAAACACTAACTTGGACTAACAAGGGTGACAAAGGGTAATTCAAGAATTATCATAGATCAATGGAGCGTTTTTGGTTAACCGACACATTGATTAGGTTGTAAATGACTCGATAGTACCAAGCTAATTTACATGGTTATTCACACCTTTTTTGTGATCCTCGGTATCCCAGTCACAAACTTGAAGGGCATATTCGAGATTAAACATGCCATTGAAAACTGCAATGAATCTCAAAAAAGAATCTAGGAATTTCATTTCATTTAAAACCTAATTGTTCGTTTCGTTTTTCGTGGTGGAATTGGTAAATCGTCATTTACCTATCTTCATATAAATTGCAATTAGATTACGACATCCTACTTCCGAATTGTGAATTATAGTGTTGGCTCCTAGCCTTAATATTTCATTTGGGTTTTATATTAAGGATTGCTTATCTAATCTAAACTTTGTTCCTTTTTCGTTTTCAGATGCTTGGCTCAAACAATGCTTCAAGCTCAAACCCCTAAAGCTACTTTTCTCTAATGAAGATTTGTGGGAGGGTCACCTTCGATGGGTCCAATTTCAATGATTGGATCTGCAACATTCATAAGTGCTCTTGAAATAAGATTTTAGAATTGAATTAAACCCACGCTCATTTGAATCACTTCATGTAATTTATCACGAGTGATTGTGAGATGATAATATCGTATAATCTTTAAACCGAGATATATGAGTTGTTGTTTACGAGTTGCTTATGCATTGATAATGCGTAAATGCATCAGTAACTTGATGTTATACAATGTGTTGTTGTGTAAGATTTGATGAGTAAACAATCCAAACATATAAGTCAAAGTTTATTTGTTCCCTTTATCCTAAGAGGGTAAAAGCAATATCTTAGGCCCCTTGATGATTTTGTGTTGACTTATGTGTCGGGCCCGGTCAAGACTGAATTAATGTGTTCAATTAAGTTCTATGTCAAACAAATCGGAAGTCAAGAAACAAACTATTGGACAATGAGAATGATTAAGTTCCATGTTTTTGTCCACACGATATCTTGCAGAACGGAGGATTTTATGATCCCTTATCTAAAGGATTCGTCATTGACTAGGTCAGAGTTCGAAAATGACTTTTTAGAGCTACAATTGCTAATCAGATTTCGAATTCGTACTTGCAATCATAGTTATTAGACTTATCCAAGTGGGAGACTATTAGATTAGGTGTCTAAGCCCATAACTATAATTGGTATATACTTGACCCGACAGTAGAATGGTCCTTTTGGGTTGCCTTTCACCATAACAACTTGGTCGGATGAATTATCAGAAAGAGGTTGATAAATGATTTATCACTATATTATAAGAACAATATATTAATTGAGAAATCATATTATTTAATTAGTATTGATCAGAAATTAATTTGTTAATAAAAAAAAGACTGATTAAATGTATGGGGACGGATATTGCAATTAACTGTTAGTTGCAAGTTGGGCTGTGGAATCCTAATGGAAGGCGTTGGACAAATTTTATGGGAAGCCCATAGAAGAATTCCTCCAAGGGGGCTTCTAGAAGGGTTCCATAGATTGCTTAATGCCTAAGCATAGAATAGGGTTTTAATCTAAAACCCTAGCAACACACAACTATATAAAGACCCCTTGGCATGAGGTTTTCGGCAACTTGCTTCCAAGAAGAATCCCTAGAAAAAAATTCTAGCCTCCATCGTCTCTATCTTGTTCATCTATTGCTAGTTGGTGTTTGTGACTCCGTTAGAGGTGCAACAATTGAGCCACTAAGCTCTTGAAGGTCAAGATCTACAAGCTACAAGAAAAGGTATTCTTCTAACTATGTTTAAGTTATCAATTTTGAAAATTGTATGCTAGATTAGGGTTTATGCGTTGGATAATAATTTGCATGTATAATTTGAGAAAAACTTAGATCCAAAGTATTAGGGTGCATGTGCACCATAGGAATGTTGTAGTGCTCAAAAACCATCAATTTTCGCTTTGGGTTGTTGGATTTCAGAATGACTATATGCTAAGATGGTTATGCCCACCGACTCTTCGTACCTTACCGATCCTTATGTGATAGTCTTGAAGTACAAAACAAGAATTAATAAAACACACCAACAAAATTAAGATATTTAGAGTTATATATAAACTCAGGAATTTCGATCAAATACGATATTTGACATTGGCACAGTATGTGGGCTGAACCACAACTAGGCATAGCCTCTACACATATTCTTAATTCTGGTTCTGATATGCAACTAAACTTAGATATTGTAGCTGATAGAATAAATCTTCAAGAATCCCATAGAACTTAGAACCCAGCCAATACTATATAGGAAAGATATTATGGTTTATGCATAAGAATGACAGATCATGGAAATAGGGTAACGAAACTATTTCTAGAGAAATACCAAGTTATGCCATCCCCTCTTAAGACCAGGATACCCATACTTATCTTTATCCCCAACGAGGAACCTTACATGAAGAGTGAATCCTCACAAGCAAATAGAGATCCATGTAACATATAAATTTTCTTGATATTTGTTTTTACTCACACACTTACTCATTTCTAATTGTACCAATAAAAAGGCGTCATTGACTAGCACTCTCTCATTTGCTAATTATTAAAGGGATCTAAAAATGCCTCAAAGAAGATTCGTCAGAAGAAACACTAGGGCACATCCAAACTTTGACTTAGTAGCTATTGATGTGTTGGTCAGTCAACGATTCACACAAGCTCTAGCTAATAGGAATGTCGAGTCCGGACAAGGTAATGGAACCAGAGGAGATAGTACTCTGGTGGTGGTAGATGTCACCCAAGGGCATATACTTATAAATAATTCATGAACAATAAGCCCACACCCTTCTATGGAAATGAAATAGTAATATGATTGAATAAATGGATTGAGAAGGTAGAATCAGTATTTGAGATCAACATTTATGCTAAAGATTGCGAAGTCAGGTTTGCTGCATGTACCTTTAAGGATGCAACATTGTCATGGTGGAACAACCATGACAAAACCATAGGAATTAGCACAACGAATGCCATTTCCTGAGATGATCTAAAGTAGTTTCTAACTGAAGAGTACTATCTCAGAGAAGAAACGAAAAAGCTAGAGCAGGAACTTTGGAATCTTGTCATGAAAGATACATACATTGCTATTTATACCAGTCACTTCAATGATATATGTACTTTATGTCCTAATCTCATCACCATGGAGTACAAAAAGATAGAAAGCTACATATGGGGTTCCGTTTAGCCTATTTAAGGATTAGGCATTGCATCCAAATTGACTACGTACAATAGTGAGAAGAGGCTGGCCTTTAACTTGACCAACTAGGAAATCTGACTGGGTACTAAGGTACAGAAGTCTGATCTTTCAGAATCAAGAAATAGAAAGAGAAGGTTTGATGGTCACTTAGAGAAACCATCATGGAATAAACAATACTTTAGGATAGTCTGCATCGCAACCATTGCATCACGTACTCAATTAAGACAATATGCAAGAGATCTTCCCTTATATGGTGAATGCAACTACCACCATGTAGGTGTATGTAGAGAGCTAATATGTAATAAATTCGGTAAGAAGGGCCACACCACTAAGTCATGTAGAATCTTGACCCACTCTACAAACCTGAGAAATAGAATTCACAATTGTTTTGAATGTGGAGAAGTCGGCCACTTCTAGAGAGACTGCCAAAGATTAAGACATCATGATTGTAATTCACATGGAGGAGAGTTTTTCTTTGACAGGAATAACGTTCCCCAAAATCTTTCCCTAGAAATTTCTACGTCATCCTTAAATAACTAGATAATAATATACTTTTGTGATAATAGATTTAATCAAGACAAAAAATTAGTAAAAATCAAAGAAACACATGTTATTAATTGTTGTAGGATACATAAGTTGCATGATTCTGGAATTAAATAGTTTTAGAAAGTGTGATTTAGCTCTATTTCTTAGCTCTCGCCAAGTATAACTGTAGTAGAGAAGAATCATACTGTTGAAAAAAATTGTTTAATAAGAGTAGCATGTAACATTATTCGCTAGATTTTTTGATAAAATTAAGTAGAACTCTCGTTGTACTATTATAAATCCCTTGAAAATTCTAGAATGGATTGTTTCGAAAACACTTCGAAATACCATAAGGATATGGTATATCTATTTGTTCGAGTAAGTCCTTGACTGGTCTTAGTGAGTACTTGACTGATGTCCCTATCGCTCTTGTTTTTAGTAAGTGTTTGACTGGTGCTGATGAGTACTTGACCGATGTCCCTATCTCTCTTGGTTCTAGTTAGTACTTGGTTGGAGTCAGTGAGTACTTGAATGATGCCCCTACCTCTCTCTGTTCAAGAGAGTACTTGTCCGATGGTTTTATGAATCGAAAAGTACTTGTCTGATGATCATTTAGTAAAATCCAAATCGGTTCTAAACATCATTTCGAAGAAGAACCCTAAGGAGTTGATTACTCTTTATAAAACTAAAATTTAGGATAAGCATTGTACCTAGCTGTTACTCTACCTATTATCCTAAGAATATGAAGAACCTAATAATTATTAAATAGATATGGTATAATATATGTTTCATAATAACTATGAAATAAATTGTATCAAATGGTAACGAAAGGATATGAAATGTACTTAACTGTAGCACAACATATCAAAGAAAAACTATTATATGTAGGATTAAGTATAACAAAGATTAAAGATAAATCCCATAAGTACTATAGTAATAACGTAGAAGAAACCCTCAATAAACTTGGAGTATGAGAGATTATGATCATATTCATAAACAAAGATCCTTAGATTCTCCCAAATAGTGCCTTTACTTTAGGCACTACCAGTTGAATTTCTGGGATGAAATTCCTTATGGGGGGGGGGGGGGGGGGAGAATGTAACAATTACAACAATTGTCATTGATCGTTATCTACGGAAAATGATCAACATCGAGTATAATGACTATATAGCCAGTCTCTACGATTTTAAACATGTAATAAGTAGTAGGTTAGGTCGTCTCATAGCACTTAAAATGACTATATAGCCACTCTGTATGTTTGGCTTTGCTAAGAATATCTTCTTCAAAAATAATTATATATTAATAATAATTATAAAACCATTAAGATTCTAATTACATCATAAGTATACTGTTATATAGTTTAAGATTGGGTGGTATCTAATTAACCTATATAAAGTATTGAAGTTTACTCCTGGTTACCCTATCCTATAGATAATAATACCTTCCTTTCAGTAAAATGCACTCCTAAGATATGAATACCCTAATAATATATAGAATAATTGAGGACTAAGAAAACTATAGTACCGATGAAGAGAAGAATACTATTTCAAATCAAGGAGTCAAAATAATTTTACTACTTAACCAATTTAGAAACAAAAAGTATTTTCAAAATACAAAAACTTTTTAATTCACTAACATTACATTGATGTTTTCAAAACCATATGTATTCCTAGGAAACCGTGAGACGGAATATTGCACATCCGAAAGCAGCGATTGATTGAGAAAGCTACTGAAGATTTATTATAGTTATAGTTATGCCTACCCATTGTGGCACTTTTTGTATTAGAATCACTAGGTGTACTTCTTGAAACAGAGATTACAAGTAAAAATCAATAGAGATTCATCCTACTCACTAAGGATACAAAAGACATTTCAAATGACTAGCATGTATCCCTGTTTATACTGAAGCGGGTAGACCAAAAAGCCTTATCGGCCAATCCCATTGGCCCATAAACCCATAAATGGTGTCAACCATTACAATCCGCCATGCAACAACTTCTAGAACATTCATCCTTGAGATACAACATATGAGCATCAGCTGCAAACATGAGCACCATGATCCATAATGGAGCATCATGAACACTAGTTGAACATCAACCCTCATGGTGGCGCATCATGGTGTATTCCTTGAGAATCTTCAACTTTTGAGTATCCTTGAACAATCTTGAGCATCATAGTGAACATTATAGCATAAGCAGCTCATCAAGAACACAAGTGGTGCACCTTTCACCAAGATGGTATGTAGTGAATTGGAACCATACACCAGAAAAACATCAAAAGTGTTGGATTTTATACAAAACAAACAATCCTATGTGTGCATGCAACCCTAATTTGAGGATCTATGTTTTAACTATTAGACATACAAGCATTGAACACAAAAACTAGAACATCTAGGAGGCACATGTAATTGTATAAATTAACATATAATTAGGGTTAAGATACATATCTTTATTGTTATATTGTAATAATAATCAAATCAATGAAGATCTTGAGTTTTGGTAGCAAGCGCCACAAGTGTCGCGCCTCTAATGGCTCACAAACAAACCTAGCAACCAAGGATTACTATGGAGAGAGAAAGGAAGTGGAAAATTTGGACCTAGTCTCACTTGGAGTGCCCTTGGACGAAATCCAACCCTAGAGCGGCTTATATAGGTGATAAGGAAGGTTTAGGATAAGGTAGGTGTATCTTAGATAACCCGAATCCGTTAATTTCCTCCCTAAGGCTTCCAAGGCACCATTAGAGCCCAAGGAAACCCTAGGACACTCTAGATTTCATTACATCCCTCTAAGGGAGGTTTTAGAATGCTCAAAGGTCAACTTTTGAACATTGTCACCTTTAGTCCCTACAGTTTCAATTAACTCCTTTAATCCCAAAATTAATTCAAAATTAATTTCTTATTAAATATTAATTAAACAATATGATTTCTAATTAATTTATTAACCATGTAATAAATTAATAAATCATTCTTCTCTTTCCAACAATAATCCTATTTAATTGCCAAGTTTGAAGGCAACCCAAAAGGACATTGCTACTATCAATTCAAGTACATACCAATTATAGTTATGGGCTTAGACACCTAATCCAAAGTCTCCCACTTGGATAAGACTAATAACTATAGTTGTAAGTATAACTTCAAAATTGACTAGAAAATTTTAGCTACCAAAAGCCACTGTCGAACTCTGATCTTATCAGTGACGTCTCCTTAAGATAAGAGATCATATATTCCTCCATTCTAGATATCGTATAGACTGAGACATGGATTTTGATCATTCTCTCTGTCTATGTGTTGTTTCCCGATTTTTGATTTATGATGACTAACAACAGACTACAATTGAACACATTAACTTAGTGTCGGCTTGGCCAAGCGCTCAGGGTGTCATCACTAAATCATCGAGGGGCCCACATATATCGCTTTTATCCACTTTGGGTAAAAAGAACGGATAAAATTCGACTCCAATGCTCTCTTGTATCTACTCATCAAATCACACACAACAATATGTTTTATAACACCAAGTTACTAGTGCGTTTACATATTATCAATGTGCAAACGACTTGCAGAATACAACTTACACGTCTCGGTTTCAAGAATATAAGATATTATCGTCTCACCAATCACTCGTGATAAAATCCATAAAGCGATCCAAGTGAGCGTGTGTTTAATCCAATACTCTAATCTTATAGCAGCACTCATGAACTCTACAACAAACTTGTGCTATGTCTAAACACTTTAGACAATCTACAGACGGATTCATGACATTCTTCATTCATACCTACTTCCAAAGTATGAGCGACTGTGGAGGATTTGAATAATCTTATTATTCGGGAAGTCAAAACATGCAAAGTGAAACACAAGAATAATACTAATCCTATATGGCACCAAACCTTTGGGTATAAATAAAACATTTTTTAATTTAGTCACCATATTGATTACTTATTATTTGTTGTTTTGGGTAATCAAGTTCTTACTTGAATTATAATAACAGTTGTCCCATGCACCAAGCATGCACACTATGTTTACCTATGGTCCTTATTTTGTGAAATAGATCAAATGAACACATTTCCAATGATGCTCGTTTCACAATTCCTAATCCTAATAATTAGTGTAAGAATACAAAATTCTCGCCACTACTAGAATATGTTAGATTCTAACATTTTATGCAATAGTCCTTTCGTAATATCACGACACAAAAGTCACCAAGACTCGACCAATGAAATTACAAAGTGCTCTATTGGATATTGTTACATGACAATCCCATAGAGGTGAAGTCTCACATTCAAAGTACATTCCTTTGAACATCCTTATTGAATAAAAGTTCCTAATCTATACATAAATTCTTAATGTTCAACTCCTAATATTGAAATATTTCCATATTTGCCATATGAAAACTCATTCTAAATAGAATCTTGTCTATACATAATAATGTCAATATGGTCCATCCATTAGTATACTTCCAACTGCTCAAAAGAGACTAATCCTTGGTGAACCTTAGATTGTCCTTGATAGTTATTTAATTATTTTATTAAAATCCAATTCTAGTCCCTTTTCCCTATTAATGCCCTAGACATTTGTAAAATTTTTAGAATGGTCAAATATTACAACATATGCAATTAGTCCTATATGAGAAGCGTATGGGACACAATTCATAATGTCTTACATAAAAGCATGATACTTTATCAGCCATTTGCCATAATATTTCTATTTGCCACGTTCTCACAATCCGAATTATGAAAAGGGATGTCGAAATCATAATCGAATTTTGAAAATGTAGTTAATATATGCTTGACTAAATTTGATTAAAATTTCTCGATCTAAGCTTTAAGATTTGAAACAAAGTATAACATTTTCTCCCTTAATTATAGAAAAACAACTTTTCAACCCCTACAACTAGAGGTGGAAATCGTGTCAAGTCGTGTCGGATTCGTGTCATGTCGAAACACTAAACGGGTTGAAAGTGCTTGACCTTAACCCCACCCATTTAATTAACGTGTCGTGTCAACCCATTTATTTTCGTGTCGAGTTCGTGTCGGGTTTCAGGTTAGGGTTATACCTCGAAATATGTCGTGTCATGTGAGGTTAAAAGATTGAGCATGTTGACAGAGTAGGAGTTAGGTAGGCAGAAAAGGAAAAGCTAATAGTTTTGTGGCAGAATAGATAGAGTCATAGCAAGTTCAGATGACAAAATTAAAAGAGTGGGAGTTGGGGAAGTGGATGACAAAGGTCATGAGGATGCGAGAGTAGTGAAAGAGACTGGGTAGTTTGGGAGAGAATGGAAAAATTGAAATGAAGTCTTGATCTAGATGGCTAAGTCATTTCAACATTACAAAACAATTCAATTCGAAGGATTTCTTTTACTTATGGTTTTGATTTTGTATCTTTCTAGTTTATTAAAATCATTCAAAATACTTGCATCTAAATAAACGGGTCATTTTTGAGTTGAAATTCTCAACCCTAACCTTACCCATTTAATTTTCGTGTCGTGTCGTGTCAACCCGTTTATTTAAACAGTTTGAAATATCTTACCCAAACCCGTTTATTTCGTGTCGGGTTCGTGTTGGGTTTCGTGTCGTGTTAATTTTTGCCACCTCTACCTACAACTTTGCAAAGTGAAACTTTTGTTTTCTATAATTAATATTGCCAAACTGCAACACTTAAAATAATAATCATGCTCCCACTATCATGATAATTATATCCATTCCAGCATAGCATTTATGCTTCCACTAGCTATGACACGTATTCAGAAATTAGTTAAACTTCTAGAAAACAATACTTATTGACTTCCAAAGTTCATCTTTTCTAATACGATATGCTTCGATAAGCCTTTATCTAAGCTTCTCAAACTCATACACCTTTCTGTAGATAGCTCACATGTGTGTCTAAACTAATTCAGAACTAATATTACTAAGTCCCAAACGTTCAGACTAATCGCCAAATCTCACAATTCGAACTATAAAGAGGTATGTCGTAATCATAATCGAATTTGAGAATGAAATTTACATAATCGCTATCTCCTTGAAATCTCTCTTAGTGAAAGCATTTCCTCACAATCATTTTCATAAACAAGAGAAACATTATGACACTTAGATTTTATGGTGTATGTGTTCCTAACCATGTGAATTTGTCATAACCATCATCGTAAGATAATGTCTGTGACTAATCCAAACTCATATGGACAGGAGTTGTTCATACTTGATTTCTTGCCATCAAGGGTCCCACCATTGCTTCCAAGTTATTTAGCAGTTCACCTATACTTGTCAATGTTCTTTCATTGAACAAGGTGCTTACCTTTATGCAGTCTATTGAGAAATCGTAGAACTTATATGCATAGTTTACAAAATTCAAGTCAGACATCTGGAAGAGGGATAAGAATCTTTCCTTATTTGGTAAGGAAGATGTTAGAATCAGACATGAAGGTATTAGTCTTTCAAATATGAAGGTAAGCATCTGGAAAGATTCACTTGACAAATAAGCAAATACCCAAATGAGATATTAAGGCTAGGATCAGACTAATTCCTTGACAAATAAGCAAATAAGGAAAGATTCTTATCCCTCTTCCAGACATCTGGAAGATGTTAGAATCAAACATCTTTAAAACAGGAGAAAATTCAAGTCAGTTGATTGAGTCCTTAATAAAATACCCAAATGAGATATTAAGGCTAGGATCCAGCACAATGTTCTACAATTTGGAAGAGGGATGCCATAATCCAAATTGCAGAACAATTGAAGGTAGGTAAATGATGATTTACAAATTTCCACCATGAAAAACGAAAAGGAAATTTAAGTTTTAAATGAATTGAAACTCCTAGATCTTTTGAGATTCATTGAACTTTTCAATGGCATGTTTAAATCTCGATGGTGCCCTTCATTTCTGACTGGGATGCTGAGGATCACAAAAAAGGTCTAGATAACCATGCAAATTAGCTCGGTGCTCTCGATGTTATGAATCACGTAATCAATGTGTCGGTTAACCACACACGCTCCATTGACCTATGATAAACATCAAGCTACCCATTGTCATCCTTCATTGGTCCCATATTAGTGTGTCGGTTAACCACACACGCTCCACTAATCGACCAATAAGGGTACAATGTGCAATTTCATGGATTAGCACAAATTCCACATTTTTCGTAGAGTAACTAAAATTTGAGAATTTATAAAAGTGTTTAGTTACTTATAATGGAAGGTTGTGTCCTATCCTACCCGTTCTGCTAACAACCCTCCACTAGTCAAGAGTGTGGTGGGTAAGAGTGAATACCCATTCAACTGCCATTTTATAGGCAATTTCCTTAAACACCCTTTATAGACCAGCTTCGTGAATGAGGCCTACTTAAGACTGACTTTTTACTTATGCATATATAATATATTAGACTTTTAATTTTATATAGTATAAGGGTGTATTTTAAACTTTTAAAATACTAGGGTTTCTTAATTTTATTAAAATTTTCAAAAATTAAAACCATTTAATTTAAAATCTAAAAATTTAAAAAACCTTTGATTTCATAATTATTCAAAAATTAAACGATTAATTAAACTATTACATCAAACAAGGATTACCAACTTAAACTAAACATATTAACTTAATTTAATCCTTTATCCATGGATTTTGAAATTTAGGTAGGGGTATATTTAATTATCCAATTAAACAATTTACAAGATAATTACCAAAAATAACAACCTACTAACCTTTTCATTAGACTTAGAAATCTTCTACTTGGAGTGGAAGGCAAGGCTTTCAACCTTGCCAAATAATCAAAAAAATTCTAGGGTTAGGAGACCCTAGATTTCGACTCCAAGGTGTCCAAAGGAAAGGGTTTGAAAACCCTTAGGGATTTTCAAAAAGGAGGGTTCTAAAACCCTAATTTGCGAAAATTTAAAGGCCTTAGGCTTTAATAGCCATAAACCCTATGTAACGACCCAAAATTTAAGACCAAAAATGTCTTTTAATAAAACATTACTTTAAGCAAGGTCATCATTCCAAAACATAATCTGAGTATAAGTTTTAAAAATGCATGTTCATTATCAGAGTAAACATTCCCAGGTTGTCTAATCTATGGTGGGTGCCATGCGATCACCCCGAGCTCCTCCCTCCGCTACCGGGAGTACCTAAAACCAAAACTGAAAACCGTAAGCACGAAGCTTAGTGAGTTCCCCACCATACCACATACCATTCATAATCACATACTACACATACTGGGCCACACCCGCTATCCTGGGCCTTGCCCTCTGCCTCGGGCCTCACCCGCTATAACATCCCCGCCGCTCCAGGCCCCGCCTGGCTTCGAGCCCCAGTCGGATACAGATCTGTTTCACTTAGGCCTCGCCTGTCACAGGGCCTCGCCCGCCAACAAATAATAACACATAAACATATCACAACACATAACTAAACACATACAACTGGTTCTGTCCTAAGGCCTTGCCTATCCTAGGCCTGTCACAGGGCTAACCCCCGGGTCTTCCACTCATAACTACATGGGTCGACATTGTGGCCGTAGACACATTCACACAAAGGGAAACTCACCTGCACTGGCTGAACTTGGTGATGATCTCACTAGCTGCTGCCCATCAACTTACTGAACTCCTGCTCCCCTTGCTCCTCAAACTAACAATATCAAAGCAATACTGAGGCTAACTGAACCCCGAAAGACAACCAAGTCAACCCTGGTCAAACTCAAAGTCCTGGTCAAAGTCAACCTTCCAGGTCAACACTACTCGCCGAGTCACCCTACTGACACACCGAGTTCAAAATGTTCAGATTCCTTCCATTCTCGTCTCGACTCGCCGAGTCAGTCCATGACTCGCCGAGTCTACCGATTTCTGAGTCCTGACTTGTCCAACTCACCGAGTCTCCACCCGACTCACTGATTCGAGTCTCAACTCGAAGGGTTTGGGGTTTCACAACCTGACTCGCCGAGTCCAAGAACATACTCGCCGAGTACAAGGCAATCTTCATCTGACTCGACGAGCTGTTCATCCCACTCGTCGAGTTGCTCCTGCTCTTCATGCAACTCGCCGAGTCCACTCAAAGGACTCGCCGAGTCCATTCAGATCTCCTTACATGCAGAGGACTTTTGAGTCATACATGGACTCTAAAATGTAGATCTACCCTTCCCAAGACTATTTCTCATGTAATGTTGCAAACTTTACGTGTAGAGAAGGAGATCTAGGAAAAATACACCTTGAACTAGGGTTTAAGGCAAAAAGGCTCGATAATCAACTCAAGGGCTGCTACTTTATGCTTCTCAAGACCATAATGAGCTTAGATCTAAAGTAGCAACCTCGGATCTGGCTTCTAACTCAAAAGAGGTAACTAATCATGGCTAGAAAACCCCCAAAACTCACAACCATACTAGATCTTAAGGAGAGAACGACTTAATACCTTCAATAACTCAGAAAACTTCTCCAATCTTTGGATCCAAGGCCAATCCTTGAAGCTCCAATGATCCCCCTTCTTATTCTTCCTTCAAATCACCCCACAAATGGCTTGGAAGCTTGAATGAGCAACAATGGGGCTTAGGGTTCGATGTTATGGGTGAAAGGGGCAGTAAAGGAGCCCCAAGGGAGAGAATGAGACGTTTAAATAGGCTCCAAGTCTTGATTTTAGGGTTTTCCTCGCACAGACCAGACTCGTCGAGTCCCCTTGGCCGACTCGCTGAGTCGGTCACTCACTCCTCGATCCGGATCCCACTCGGAGTCGCTGAGTTCATCCTTGGACTCGTCGAGTCTCCCTTAAAATTAAGGTTTTCTTTCTTTTCTTGGCCTTCCAAACTTTGGGTGTTACAACTCTCCCCCACTTAAACTAAACTTTGTCCTCGAAGTTTGCTATGATCCACCGCCTGCGATCTGCCTCCAATACCCCACCAATTAGTTTAACACCAGCTTCCTAACTTCGCTGGCCTTCCGCTCAGTCATTCAGATTAACGTCAATCCTTACAGATAATAATCTCGGGTGCGTCCTGACCCTGAACATCCTGGAAACACAACTTACTCAACCGATAATCTTTCTGGTAACCTCCAAATACTGCACTGACCCCATAGGGGTTCGCCCCTTCTTTCCTTGCCTCCCCAAGGCAATGCTCCATAACCATCTATCCCCTCTGCCACTGTGAAGACCCTTTCCTTACCCAATCTATTACTCCCGCTACCCCCAGTACGGGTCATCGCCGCCATTATCCATTGGGCATTCTTTCTACTATCATTTGGTGTCGAGCACCCCCGCGATCAACTAACTTAATTCTACCATACGCTGCATACTCGCGCTGCTACTGACTGGAAA
The DNA here is from genome assembly GCF_052625555.1 of Lactuca saligna. Lineage (NCBI taxonomy): Eukaryota > Viridiplantae > Streptophyta > Magnoliopsida > Asterales > Asteraceae > Lactuca > Lactuca saligna. The sequence goes on from NC_136425.1 coordinate 55,970,295, forward strand.
TTCTGCTATTCCTTTCTGGCTTCCGGATGAACTGAGACCACCCTGGTCCCTACCAACCTATCTATATCTGGATTACCGGCTCCCACCGATCGCTGACCCAACACAACTACTAGTTTCTCCCAGCGAATTTCGAAGAAACTTCAACCACCTATACTGCTCAGTCTATTCTACCATGCTGGCACTACAATTTCCTGGGATCCCTGATCCCCTATCTAGACACTAAGATCCTTACCAGGTCCCACTTGTGCTGCTAAAACTCACGGGCCCCACTCATGGGTCTCACCCTCCCCTATCCTTATAGTCTCGCTTGCCTTACTACTCTCGCAAGGGCCTCGCCCACGGGTCTCACCCAACCATACTACTGAGCAACCCTGCTCTCAGGTCTCACATACACTGCTATTCTCATACGGGCCTCGCCCACGGGTCTCACCCAAAATATATCCTAGAACGGCCTCTCCTAAGGTCTCACCTCTCAAGGGCTATACAGGAAAACTCCTTACCATTCTCATCCATTACCCATTCCTGATCCCTATCTGAATGCTAGGAGATAAGGGCCTCGCCCCGACTCCGCTAACGAAGCTACTACGGAATGCTACGACTTACCCACAGTCTTACATCACCTTTTTATCATCGTCTGCTAGTGAATGCTACGGCTGCCCCGTAGTCTGACAACACTTCCCACTACTGACTACTAGTGAATGCTATGGCTGCCCCGTAGTCTTACATTACTTTCCACCACTGACTGCTGCTGAAGAAAGCTGAGGCTCTCCCGCCACTCTTCCATGCTCTACATGCTGCTTCTACCACTGACTGCTAACACGAAAGCATCCCATGCTATCTGACCTCAAGATCTTCATTCCGACTTACACGAGTCCCACAGGCGACCCTTCACCGGAATCCGAACCACATACTCACCATCACCACTTACACGCCCGGACTGGTGGGGAGTTTCTCAAACTCCCAACCCTGAACTACTCAATCCATTAAACGCTCAACTACCTCTTTTCCTTCTTAGAAATCACGTACTCGTTCTGGATTTACGTGCTCTTACCCTTGTACACTCGGAGGATTCTCCCCCACTTCGATCTTGCTTACACCTCGATGCTCAATGAAGAGAAATCCCAATCCTTGCTACCATTCCATAATCAATCCGCTGAGGAATCCCAAGCTTACCATAGCTAGGGATCTAATCTGTCCATTTCTAAAACTTATACGGCTCCGAACTAGCGAGACATACCGAGTCCCTCTAAGGCATGCTATAGTTATTGCACCCTAAGTAACCTTCTTCGATAGAACCCATCCCCTAACTACTAACCAAATATCCAAGGTATGCAGATGGCATATAACTCGATCACAATCAAGCCGCTCAAAATGAAATGCTCATACCGATAATGATGCAGAACCATAACAATATAGCATCATGCACAAACAGAAGAACTGAAAATGGAAATCGCATACCTGCAACGTCCGGTGCTGCTCACATCTCCAAGGTATCCATCTGAAAGGCCCTGCCTCCTACCGCAGGCGCCTCTGCACAACCCTGATGGCTGTCTGTGATCCTCAAGGTTGCAGGGGAAGGTGCCATCACCCGTCCTACTGAAAACAAACTGGGGCACTGGGCCTTCTTGTGGCCCCGCTGATTGTAGTGAAAAAATATCAAGTCTGATCCCTGAGTGATGGTAACAGTACAATCCCTGCTAAAATGACCAGTCCGACTGCACCTGAAGCAGCCAGACTCACCACCACTACCACTCCTGCACGCGCCCCCGTGCGCCCTGCCACACTTTCTGCATCGACTGCGGTCCTGATAATCTCTCGATATCGAATCCGATCCCTTGGGCCTTTTTCCCGAACTCGCGGCTACCTGAACCTCATCCGGCTTCCTTTTTCGGATCTGCTCCAAATCAATTTCCCTCTCCCTGGCCCGAGAAATCATATCTTCCAGCGTCTTACAACCGGACCTACTCATGAACTCCTTGATGTCATCCCTCAACATCTCGTGATATCGGGCCTTCTTTATTTCCTCATCCGCGACATACTGCGGAACAAGAAAGGCCCTCTCCCTGAACTTGGCGGTGATCTCCGCCACAGTCTCAGTGGTCTGCGTCAAATCCTGAAACTCTCGGGCCAACTGCTACACCTTAATAATTGGCAAAAACTACGCCCTGAACCTAGCTGAGAAATCGCTCCAAGTCATCGCGTGCAACGCGACATCATCACCCAAAGCATGACCAATCTCTTCCCACCAATCCCTCGCTCTGTTCTTCAGAAGACAGGAAGCGAGTCTGACCTTGTCCTCCTCAGGACACCGGATTGTACGGAACGCGTTGGCAACATCAGCCAACCATCTGCTGCTAGCTATGGGGTCCCTAGCCCCATGATAATCTGGTGCCCCGCAAGCCCTAAACTCCTAAAATGTCAAGGTACGCACTCCCATCAATGCCATCATCTCAGTACGGAAGGCTCCTAGCCTCTCATCCAAAATCTCCAATATACCCTCCTTGACCGTGCCAAAGATCACAGGAGTTTGAGCTAGAATACTGCGCGTAACCTCAGCTGATATCAACTCTCTCATCCGCTCCTCGAGCTGCTCGGCCCCCGAACCCGAGCCTGATCCCTCTTTAGCACCTGATCCGCCCGATGGTCTCTCTCGCAATGTTACCATACTAAAACATATAACATAACCATTATCAGAATACTCCTCACTGCTGCGAGACCAAACATACTCACTACCAGGTTCCCAGTCTTGTCTCGACCTTTCCCGAATCGAGTACGGATCCTCTTCTTTCAGTAGTACGGGCCCATACTACATTCCACATCTATCCATACTTTCCTCAAGAACTGCTTCGACTCCACCGGGTCCCTTTTCTACTACTACTGCTCCCAGCACTACCTCATCCTAGGCTTACCCTAGGGAAACCTGTGACTCAACTCAAACCAGCCCTCAGCATGCCAATTTGCCATCACCTGGATACCATCACATGTGACGAGGCTCGGATAATCCTTCAAGTAGAGGACTCGTTCCTACAACGGTTGGACTCAAACAAGAGCTGTGCAATAGGACCAAATCCAACACTCTGAGATTATTCAACCCTGATCACATGTGACGTATCGTATCCACCTAATGGCTAACTCCCATCACTCAGAATCCCACAATGCACAAAGCAAGCAGCATTCAGACAAAGGGAAAATCTAACCATAACATACTAAAGCAATCATATCCACATAGCAAGAATTTGAACTAGCATGCAACACCACTCATAAACTCAGGCATAACCTAAACAAGCTATCCCACTACTATCTATTCAGCACTATCATGCAGATTAAAAGCACATATAACAGGCACATAAGGCATCCTCCCTAGATCCTTAGTCCTAATCTAGCATGCTGTTCTATTAACTGATAATCAAAACATAGACTTGTATGGGTATTTTGGGGTACTTACTTGAGCTCGGTTGATTGCATGCACCACACCTCTTTTCTCTATTCAAAGTTCTTTTCTTTCTGAATTCTTTTTCCTTTTCTAAAACCGTTTTCTTTCTCAAACTCTCTTTTTACAAAACTGTCTTTTCGTTTTGAAAACTTCCATACCAATCCCTCAGTTTGAGTTCAGACACACCTGAGAGCATGTCCGAATCCCTCAAACCAAGGCTCTGATACCAACTTGTAACGACCCAAAATTTAAGACCAAAAATTTCTTTTAATAAAACATTACTTTAAGCAAGGTCATCATTCCAAAACATAATCTGAGTATAAGTTTTCAAAACGCATGTTCATTATCAGAGTAACATTCCCAGGTTGTCTAATCTATGGCGTGTGCCATGCGATCACCCCGAGCTCCTCCCTCCGCTACCGGGAGTACCTGAAACCAAAACTGAAAACCGTAAGCACGAAGCTGAGTGAGTTCCCCACCATACCACATACCATGCATAATCACATACTGCACATACTAGGCCTCGCCCCTACCTCGGGCCTCACCCGCTATAACGGCCCCGCCACTCCAGTCCCCGCCTGGCTTCGATCCCTGCTCGGATACATATCTGTTTCACTTAGGCCTCGCCTGTCACAGGGCCTCGCCCGCCAACAAATAATAACACATAAACATATCACAACACATAACTAAACACATACAACTGGTTCTGTTCTAAGACCTCGCCTATCTTGGGCCTCGCCCATGTCCTGCTACTGATGAGTCATAGAACCCCATCCATGCTCCTACTGGTAGTGAGATACGGGCCCAACCCACTCTCACTCCTTCCCTACCTTGGGCCTCGCCCCTGTTCTGCTACAAATGAGATATGGAACCCCATCCACACTCTGCTATTGGTGATATACGGGATCTCGCCCACACTCACCTCCCTACCAGGCACATAGTTGTATCACACAGACAACAAGTATAAACTATCATATAAACAAATCCTTAGGCACCCGCCCGCTATTAATGGACCTCCTCCTGAATATCATACTAGCATACTGTGCCTAGGGCTAACCCCTGGGTCTTCTACTCATAACTACATGGGTCGGCATTGTGGCCTTAGACCCATTCACACAAAGGGAAACTCACCTACACTAGCTGAACTTGCTGATGATCTCACTAGCTGCTGCCCAGCAACTTACTGAACTCCTGCTCCCCTTGCTCCTCAAACTAACAATATCAAAGCAATACTGAGGCTAACTGACCCCCGAAAGACAACCAAGTCAACCCTGGTCAAAGTCAAAGTCCTGGTCAAAGTCAACCTTCCAGGTCAACCCTACTCGCCGAGTTCAAATGTTCAGATTCCTTCCATTCGTGTCTCGACTCGCCGAGCCAGTCCATGACTCGCCGAGTCTACCGATTTCTGAATCCTGACCTGTCTAACTCACCGAGTATCCACCCGACTCACTGATTCGAGTCTCAACTCGAAGGGTTTGGGGTTTCGTAACCTGACTCGCCGAGTCCAAGAACAGACTCGTCGAGTACAAGGCAATCTTCATCTGACTTGATGAGCTGTTCATCCCACTCGTCGAGTTGCTCCTGCTCTTCATGCTACTCGCCGAGTCCACTCAAAGGACTCGTCGAGTCCATTCAGATCTCCTTACATGTAGAGGACTTTTGAGTCATGCATGGACTCCAAAATGTAGATCTACCCTTCCCATGACTATTCCTCATGTAAAGTTGCAAACTTTACGTGTAGAGAAGGAGATCTAGGCAAAATACACCTTGAACTAGGGTTGAAGGCAAAGAGGCTCCATAATAAACTCAAGGGCTGCTACTTTATGCTTCTCAAGACCATAATGAGCTTAGATCTGAAGTAGCAACCTCAGATCTGGCTTCTAACTCAAAAGAGGTAACTAATCATGGCTAGAAAACCCCCAAAACTCACAACCATACTAGAATTAAAGGAGAGAATGACTTAATACCTTCAATGACTCAGAAAACTTCTCCAATCTTCGGATCCAAGGCCAATCCTTGAAGCTCCAATGATTCCCCTTCTTCTTCTTCCTTCAAATCACCCCACAAATGGCTTGGAAGCGTGAATGAGCAATAATGGGGCTTAGGGTTCGATGTTCTGGGTGAAAGGGGCAGTAAAGGAGCCCTAGGGGAGAGAATGAGACGTTTAAATAGGCTCCAAGTCCTGATTTTAGGGTTTTCCTCGCACAGACCAGACTCGTCGAGTCCCCTTGGCCGACTCGCTGAGTCGGTCACTTACTCCTCGATCCGGATCCCGCTCGGACTCGCCGAGTTCATCCTTGGACTCGTCGAGTCTCCCTTAAAATTAAGGTTTTCTTTCTTTTCTTGGCCTTCCATACTTTGGGTGTTACACCCTAGTTTTTTCTAGTTCAATAAATTGTACTAAATCTAATTGAAAACAAAAACCATACGCTCTGATACAACTATTGGGTTTTATACAAAACAAACAATCCTCTGTGTGCATGCAACCCTAGTGTGAGTATCTATGTTTTCACTGTTAGACATCCAAGAATTGAACACAAAAACTAGAAACCCTAGGAGGCACATGTAATTTTCCAAATTAACATATAATTAGGGTTAGGATACATATCTTTATTGATATATTGTAATAACAGTCAAATCCTTGAAGATCTTGAACTTTGGTAGCAAGCGCCACATGTGTCGCGCCTCTAATGGCTCACAAACAAACCTATAAACCAAGGATTACTATGGAGAGAGAGAGGAAGTGGAATATTCGGACCTATCCTCACTTGGAGTGCCCTTGGACAAAATCCAACCCTATAGGGGTTTATATAGGTGATAAGGAAGGTTTAGGATAAGGCAGGTGCATCTTAGATAACCCTAATCCCTTAACTTCCTCCCTAAGGCTTCCAAGGCACCCTTAGAGCCCAAGGAAACCCTAGGACACTCTATATTTCGTTCCATCCCTCTAAGGGAGGTTCTAGAATGCTTTATGCTCAACTTTTGAACATTGTCACCTTTAGTCCCTATAGTTTCAATTAATTCCTTTAATCCCAAAATTAATTCCAAATTGATTTCTTATTAAATACTAATTAAACAATATGATTTCTAATTAATATATTATATCCATAATACATTAATAAATCAATTTATTAACCAAGTAATAAATTAATAAATCATTCTTCTCTGTCCAACAATAATCTTATTTAATTGCCAAGTTTGAAGGCAACCCAAAAGGACATTGGTACTATCAATTCAAGTACACACCAATTATAATTATGGGCTTAGACACCTAATCCAACAAAACGTTCACTTCAAGTGTTGTAAGAACCACTTGACCACTTCCTAATGAGATTTCCCCCAATTTACTCGAACCGTCAAAGAAGAACCAGAAATTAGTGATCATTTAATGGAAGTAGAATGCTAAATCTAGGGTTTGATTCCCATTATGTCATGTAATGGAGTAAAATTTCCAACTTTATTGTTCAGGACATCCCTAGATATCTAGTTATGAAATTTGGACGTTGGGCTTAAAGCATTAAGTGCTTAATGTACATTTTTGCAAAACTGGGGCATATAAGGATGTACGTTGAGCGTATGTGTCTGGGATTGTGACCCATGCATTACAATCGAGTACGCCAGGCGTACTGGTGGTACACTTAGCATAATCAACAGGGGTCTTTTTTGGGCCATGGTAGGATTTAGGTCTCTTCGGTCTCCTTTGGACTTTGGGCTAGTTTAGTCTTGGACTGCGATATGTCAAGGTCAATAAGAGAAGGGTAAAATAGTCTTTTATCTTTAAGAATAGGGATTAAGGATTTGGACTCCTAATTCGAGTTAGTAACTTAATTGCTAATTAGAGTTATATTATTTGTGATTTAGTGTGGGGGTTATTGATTCAATAGCCCGAGAGTGATTTGTTTATCTTCAGACTGAGGTGAGTTCCTTCACTGTGCATGGTTCGACAACACCAATGCCGACCTGCTGATTTATGTATATAGAATGAAAGTGTCTTCGTGACAATTTCCTGTTATGCATGTTTATGCTTGTTGTCTCCGTAACTCTTGTTATTATGATTTTATGCTAGCTGTAGGGGTGAAATTGACCAAATACTGGTTGAAAGAGATCAAAAGTGGTGAAATAGACCCAATACCGGTTGAAAGAGACCGATAGGGATGAAATAGACCTAGTGCTAGTTAAAAGAGACTGAAGGGGGGTGAAATAGACCCAATTATGTTTTGGTTGTTATGTATTTTTGGTAGGGGTATTTTGGGGAGCTCACTAAGAATTGTTCTTACAGTTTTCAGTTTATGTTACGGGTACTTCCAACTCGAAAGGGAAGTGCCTAACATGATTGCACCCTATCCACCCATGTTTTCCACATTTTGTGATTTTGGGATTTTATATTTTGATGATATTTCACAATGATACATTTTGGTTGATTTGTCATGATTATTGAATGTTGGAGAATGATTTAAAAATGAAAATTTTATCTGAATTTTTGGGATGTTGCAAGTTGGTACGAGAGCCTTGGTTTGAGGGATTCAGACATACTATCGGGTGTGACTAAACTCCAACTGGGGATTTGGTAGATTTTTCATAAAAGGAAAGGGTGTGATGCATGCAATCAACCGATCTCAACTAAGTCTTTCCAAAATACCTATAGATGTTATATGTTTTATGCTACGATATGAGAATCACATGCAAGATTAGGGCTCAAGACTTGCTCAGGATTGCATGATAGAATGCTAGGAGAGTTGCCTTTAAGTGACTATTGTACGAGCTTATAAATTTGTATACAAGTATGAGATAAGTTATCTGATAGGATGGCCTATTTAGGCTTTGTTCTTATTTGAATTACTTAATGATTAAATGTCGTGTGATTTGTGATTTTAGGAATTCCCATTAATACTAGCTAACCGGTGGATGAATGGGCTTGGTAACATATTGTTGATATCAGATGATTTTAGAGGGTGAGGTTTAACTCTATTGTGCAGCTCTTGTTTGAGTCCAACCGTTATATTGTAAGACCTTTTATTCAAAGGATTATCTAATACCAATAGTATGTAATTGCATTCATGTGGCAGTTAGATGGTATTTGGGGGAGTTCCTTCTACAGTTGATAGCAAATAATGGTGAGGAAAGGAACCATAGGGAGTTCATGGAATATGTCTTGGAATATACATCGCTCTATAGTATGAGAGGAGTACTAAATAGAAAGGAAGTGACTTGGAGGATTCAAGATAGTCCATGGGGAGGGTATAAATATCTGTGGAAGGTAGTATTGGGTCCATACTACTAGAAGCACATGATTTATGCCCAAGACAAGGAAGGCCATGATCAATTTAAGAGAATTTTAGAGTGTGAACCTCTTCATGTGAATATTGATTGTTTATGTGTTATCTTTTAGCATGGTGATGACATGCTGTGGGGCAGGAGGTTCAGGACCTAGTTCTAGTTTGGGCCTAGGCATCGAACTAACTGGTGAGGGTTTACAAGAGTTCATCGCGTCTAAGATTACTAGAGGCATCCTCAAGGCGACCCCAGTGATGTTTGGGTTGATCAAGGAGGGTATTATCAAGTTGATGGAGGATTTATGGCTGATCTAGCCGGTAGTTAGTACAGAGCCCGCACTCTTTCCTTCACGGATTTTAGAGGATATGGGGAGTTAGAACTATTTGGATGAAGATCCCATTGCTGCCAGGTGATGGATAGAATATATTAAGTGTGCCCAGCTGACTAGCTTTTTCCCTAAAGGGTTGAAGGTGAGGTTCGATGCAGGATTTCTGAGGGAGCGAGCCCGTGATTGGTGGGTGAAGGTTTCCTATACATTGGGAGCTCTAGACTTTGAGGACATGACTTGGTCGAACTTTGTGACCCGGTTCCAAGCAGAGTTTGCACCAGCTATTGAGGTGCAATAGCCGGTGAGGGATTTCCTAGATATGCGAAAGATGATTGAGACCATGGCAAATATCACCACCAAGTTCCAAGAGAGAGCTTTATTGATGCCCCAGTATGATGCAGACGAGGAGATGAGGAAAACCCAATACCATGACATGATTAGATCAGATATCAAGGAGTTTGTTAGTTTTTCTTCCTATCCGACATTGGATAACATGATAGCTAGGGTCCAGGAGCATCAAATTGATTCAGATCATATAAGGAAGAGGAAAGCAAAGAATGGGCAGAAGACATGGGTTTCAACGAAGAAACCCATGGGTTTTGGATCTAGAACAAAGGACCAGTAGGGTCGGGGCCGTTGTGGCAAGTGCGGCAAGGCGCATGACAGGTCTTCAGGGTAGGTGGTTCGGACTGCTACAAGTGTGGAAAGTCATGACACTACGATAGGGATTATGATGCCACTACTACCACCCATGTATCTGATCTGATTTGCTTTTATTGCAATCAGAAAGGCCATAAGAAGGCCAATTGCCCAGGTTTAAAAATGGTGGGATCACTGATGGCCACCAAGGAAAGGCAAGGCAGGCTTCCGTTGTAGTAGCACTGACTCCACCACTTTGAGGATCACTGATGGCCACCAGGGCAAGGTAGAGGTGTTAGTTGTTCGAAGTAGGGTATTTCAGCTGATAGCTGAGGAGGCTCGCGCAACACTTGTTGTGGTCACTAGTATAGATCTTCAACCTAACTTTTTATTTGTGTTATTTATCAGGCTTTTATGTGTGTGATAGTTTTTAGGGTCCTTCCTAGTGAACGACATTCCTGCACTGGTTTTATTCAATTCGGAAGCTACCCGATCCTTTGTATCTCCTGGGTTTAGAGAGATGTTTGGTGATACCTTGAGGGAGATGGATTGTCAATTAGTGATTGATATTGTTGACGACTGTCTGATACAAGTATCGAGCTTTCATCGGGGATGCACGTTGGAGTTATTTAGCGAGTAGTATCCGATCAATTTAGTTCCTATTCCATTCCCCTGCGTGAGAGAAAGTTCATTACGTGGATCGATTGGTTTAGCCCCAATTGGGCAATGATCGATTCTGGGCTTCAGTTGGTGTGAGTTCGAACCTCAAGTGGGGAAGAATTGGTGATCCACAGTGAGGGTGCTCAACGTGGGCCGACTCCTTGTTTGGCGGCGAGGTCCATGCGTTATCTTCAGCAAGGATGTTCTGGGTTTGTGGCCTATGTGATTTATAACCCGAAAAAGGATAAGGTGACTGTGGATGACGCATCGATTGTTTAGGAATATCTAGATGTTTTCCCGAAAGATCTTCCTAGAGTGCCTCCAGAGTGGCAGGAGGAGTTTCAGATTGACTTGGTTCTAGGTGCAGTTCTGATAGCCAAAGCATCTTATCGATTATCACCTCTACACATTCAGGAGTTGTCTACACTACTACGAGAGCTATTAGACATTGGATTTATTTGACCGAGTAGTTTACCGTGCAGAGAAGCGATCTTATTTGGAAAGAAAAGGATGTGTCACCTCAAATGTGTATCGACTACCTGGAGCTAAATAAGCTAACGGTGAAGAACTGTTATCCACTCTCGAGGATCAACGATTTAATTGATCAGCTTCAGAATTCATCTTAGTTTTCCAAGATTGATTCGCATTCAGTATATCACCAGATGAGGTTTAAAGAGGAGGATATGCAGAATACGGCCTTTTGGACTCGTTAAGGTCATTAGGAGTTCGTAGTGTTCCCCTTTGGGATCACCAACACTTTAGCCGTATTCATAGACCTCATGCCTATGCTGTACTGGTCAGTGATTGTGTTTATTGATGGCATCCTAGTCTATTCCAAGACTCATGAATAGCATGGGAAGCATTTGAGAGAGGTCATAGTAGGGATGTGCTTTTGGACCGAATACCCAAACTGAAATAGAAACCTGGATTGGACCAACCTAAATTAGGACCGAATAAGTTATTTAGGTCGGTTCTCGGGTATCTATTTTTGCCTAATTCGGGTTTTGGGTTGTTTTGTCCGGGTTACCCGAATAAAGGTTTAATAGGGCCAAAATGACAGACCTAGAAAGTGAATAGTCACGTGAACCGAATAACCCAAATAAACTGAAATGCCCCAAATGACCCAAATAAACTGAAATGACCCGAATAACCAAAATAAGGAAATTCTATATTTAGTTCAAGAAAAGAAAATTTAAATTAATATTTTTTTTCTTGAACTAGATATAGAATTTCCGTATTTGGGTTATTCGGGGAATTTTAGTTTATTTGGGTTATTCAGGTCGTTTCGGTTTATTTGGGTTATTCGGTTAAAAAACTTAGTGGAAATTTTTATTTGGGTTATTTATGTCCTTTTGGGTTAATAACCAAACAGAAACCCGTATTACCTGAACCGAACCGGTCCATATTAGTATAATCGGTGCGGGTCTCGGTTCCCACTTTTCACCCAATCCGTGTTACCGGTTATTCGGGTTCAGGTTAGCTCCAGCCTGAAGCTCATACCTAGGTATTAGAGACTTTGAGGAGGGAGAGGTTGTATGGGAAGTTCTCAAAGTGTGAGTTTTGGTTGCACGAGGTGTAGTTTCCGGGACACCTTGTCAACCAGAATGATATTATGGTCGATTTAGCCAAGGTTGAGGCGGTGATGAGGTGTCATTCGAGATTAGGAGTTTGCTTGGATTGGTAGGTTACTATTGGAGATTCATTCAGGATTTCTCCATGATAGTGGTTCATTTGACCTAGTTGACGAAGAAGACCACCATTTTTCATTGGGGGGCCTAAGCAACATGCAACTCTTGAGACTCTGAGGCAGAGATTGTGTGAGGCACTAATTATGACCCTCCCGAGGGTGTAAACGAGTTTGTGGTATATTATGATGCGTCAATCACTGGTTTCGGTGCGAGTTTGATGCGACATGTAACAACTCAAATCATGGACCAAATTTTTCGTTTTAAAATTGACTAAAAACAAGTTTCACAACCAAACTATCAATCACATATTATCCAAAACAAACATTATCACAAAATATCAGAGTTCTCAAACTGTCCCAGTAACAAATCTCCCAACGAGCGTGTACAATCAGACATTCGCCTTCATGCGGTCCTTAGAAGTACCTGAAACACATAAACAAAGTCCTATAAGCACGAAGCTTAGTGAGTTTCTAAGATACCACATACAACACAACATGAATAAACAACAATGGGTTATCAGCAACCCTGGGGACTATCAGCAGTCCTAGTGGGCAACAACACACCCTATGGGTTATCAGCAACCCTGGGGACTATCTGCAGTCTCAGTCATACATAACAACATAATACATAATAACAGTAGACCCTGCTGGTCATCACAATTACAAATATTCTGCCACACATGTAAGAATGAGTGAGGAGACTCACCTGATACTAATGACAAATAAATCTCACACCCGAACTTTCAGAACTAGACTCCACCTAGAAAACGAAATAAGTAACCCTAATTAATAATTAAGGTCCTAAACTCAAATCACGAGTCCAAATTCCATAACTAAGTCCTCTAAGGGTAAAAATACCATTTTGCCCTTCTCATGCTCCAAAAACCTAAATTTTTACCCAAAAGTTAAAATTCAATGGAAGTTAACTGCCTAGCGCGTACGTTGGGCGTACTCTTCCTTACGTGGGGCCTACAACGCAATCACCATTCAATCAGGGGCGGAACCGGCTACGCGGGGGGTATCTTGGAGTATGTTCGACGTACTCCATCTGATTCAATTTTCACTAACTTAGTTTCTTAATCCGCTAAGATATTTAACTATACTTCAGATCTGATCATCCTAAGGTGTCTTAATCCATAAAATCATCGACTTTAAGCCTTTGCATGGATAGGAAGGACCCAATGCAACAAAATTTAAGTTCTAACTCACTCTAAGCTACTTTATTCTTGAATAAGCCATAGGGAATGATCAGGAAACCATTTTGATGAATCTACAAGTGCTAAAATGCATGAAAGTACAACTAGAATTCCCTAGAGTGCTCCAAACTCACAAAGGTCCAATATTCAGGGCAAAAAGCTCATGAAAGCTCAACCATGTAGATCAAATAGAAAACTCGTCAAGGTATAAAATTTATACCTAAAAAAGATGCACCAAGAATAATGGTTTATGGATGTACAAGCTTGCATGAAACCATTCCTTCTTCTTTAGTATCCTTCAACAATATGCACCAAAATCAGTCAATAAGCTCCCAAAACTCACAAAAACTACCTAAACTCGGGATTAGGGTTTGAGGAGGGAATGGTGGCTGATAAGGATGGTCCAAACGGGTTATAAGATTGTTTAAACAAACAGAAACCCTTAAAATTATAGTTTGGAGTCTGGGCTTGTATGCCTAGTGTACCACACGTACCCCTAACGTACAACCAAAAATGCAATCCTTCTTTCCTCAAGGGACCAATTGTGCAACTTTTAGTAAGGTTAAGGGAAATAATAATAATACCTAATAATGTGATGTTACAATTCTCCCTTACTAGAATGAGACTTCGCCCTTGAGGTAATTCTTAGGGAACAACTCAGGATAGTTCTCACGCATCTCGGTCTCAGGTTCCCATGTCCACTCCAAGCCTTTGCAGTGTTGCCATTAAACTTTGACCAAATTTACTACCTTGTTCCTCAAGGTCTTCACCTTCCGATCCATAATTACCACATGCTGCTCAATGTAGTTCGGACGATCATCAAACTGAATTTTCTACAAAGGGACGACAACTTTCTCATCAGATATACACTTCCTAAGCTGGGAAACATGGAGGGTATCATGAATCTAGCTCAACTCCGATAGCTCCAACCGGTAAGCCACCTTACCTACACATGCCAAAAATTAGAAGGGGCCAATAAACTTAGGGCCCAGCTTGACCCACTTCTTGAATCGGATAACACCCTTCCAGGGAGACACCTTTAGAAGCACTAAATCCATCACCTATAAATCTATCTTAGAGCGCTTCCAATTCACATAACTCTTTTGGTGGCTCTGAGCATTTAGCAATATTTGTCTAACCTATTACATAAGCTACGCCATCCTGAGCACCACCTCCATGCTTTCTATGACCCTCTGTCCAACCTCCCCCTAACAAATATGATTCTGGCATCTCCTTCCATACAAAAGCTCGAAGGGGGGGTATACTGTTGCTCGCATGATGGCTGCTTTTATAAAAAAACTCAGCCAATAGGAGATAGGAGTCCCAACTCCCACTAAAGTCAATGATAAAGGCACACAACATATCCCCGAGCATCTAAATAGTCTGTTTACTCTACCTATCCGTTTGCAGTACTGAAATTTTCCTGGGTACCCAACTCCTCATGAAACCTCTTCCAGAACCTGGAAGTAAATGTCTAACACAATAGAAGTTGAAACCCGGTCTAGGCTACCATCCCTCGAACATAAATATCAACCAGCTTCTCTACAGAAGAGCTCTCGCTAATGGCTACGAAGTGAGCATTGTTTGTCAAACGATCCACTATCACCCAGATAACATCAACACCCCTTGCAGTCTTTAGTAACTTCATAATAAAATCCATGGTGATTTGCTCCCACTTCCATAAGGGAACCTCTAGAGGCTGAAACTTGCCATGAGGGCGCTGGTGCTCAGTCTTGACCTTCCGGCAGGTCAAACATTGCGCTATATACTAGGCCACATCTTTCTTCATACATGGCCACCAGTAACTATGCTTTAGCTCGAGATACATCTTGTTAGCCCCTGGATGAATGGAAAATCTCGACTTATGGGCCTCCTCCATCAAAAAATCCATTAGGCCCCACCCGTATACGGTACCCATACCCACTCATGAAGAGTTAAAGCCCCTCGGCTATCAATATCAAAGGCTGAAATCTGGCCGATCACTCGCTCAGTTTTTTGATTTTCTTCTTTTATGGACTTTTGACCGCACTTCTTTGATAATCTATAAAATTTGTGTCATCACAGTCATCCTCATACACACATCTCGAATCGGGGTACTTACTACCCTCCGGCTCTAAGCATTGGCCACCACAGTAGCCTTGCTCGAGTGATACATAATCTCACAGTCGTAGTCTTTCACTACATCAAACCACCTCCTCTGTATGATATTCAAGTTAGGCTAATACATAAGATATCTCAGGCTCTTATGGTCCATGTAGATGGTACACCGAACATCATGGAGATAGTGACGCCAAATCTTGAGGGAAAAACCACCACCCCCAACTCCAAATCATGTGTGGGATACTTTGCTTCGTGAGGCTTCAGCTGCCTCAAAGCATATGGAATCACATGCCTCCTTTGCATCAACACATCACCCAACCTTGAAATTGATTCATCATAGTAGACTACGAAGTCCTCAACTCCCTCAGGGAGGGCAAGTACTGTCACCTCACACAATCTCTGGTGGGGAGTCTCAAATGATGTATGCTACTTAGGCCCCTAACTAACTTCAACATCCTTCCTTGTCGGTCTGGTGAGTGGAACAATAATCTTGGAGAAGTCCCTAATGAATCTCTGATAATATCCCACCAAACCAAGGAAGCTCTAAATCTTATATGGAGATCTCATTACTTTCCACTACAACACCGCCTCTATCTTGGCTGGGTTGACCATGATACCATTCTTGTTGACAAGGTGTCCTAGAAATTAAAACTTATGTAGCCATAAGTTACACTTGGAGAACTTGGCGTAGAGCCTCTCCATCCTCAAAACCCCAAGAACCTCACACAAATGCTCGTCATGCTACTCTCTAGTCTTCAAATAGAACATAATTTCATCAATGAAAACAACGACCGATAGATCCAACATAGACATGTACACTGGGTTCATGAGATCCATGAATACCGCCCATACGTTGGTGAGCTCAAAAGGTATCACCATGAACTCATAATTCCCATTGCCATTTTGGAAGGCCGTCTTCTGAATACCCTCCTCTCGCACCCTCATTTAATGATAGTCGAACCTCAAAAATCGATCTTTGAATACCAAGATGTCCCCTTAAGCTGGTCAAAAAGTGTCTAAGCCCACAAATATAATTGGTATGTAGTTGACCCGAGAGTAGCATGGTCCATTTCGGGTTGCATCTCACCAGGACAATTTGATAGGATGGATATTTGAGGAAGAGGTTATTTATGATTTATTAATATATTATAAGTATAATATATTAGTTGAGGAATCATTTTATTTAACTAGTATTGATTAAGAATTGATTTGGAATTAATTTAGTGATCAAAAGAGACATTAAATTATCGGGACTGATTAAGTCAAACAGTGATACATATATAGTTTGAGCTAATGATCCATATTGATGAATAATGGACTAAGTTCATGTAAGACTCCATAAAGAGTTAGTCCAAAGGGCTTATCATATGGATTACTGGATTAAGGCCTAATGAAGTGGATTATGGTTTAATTCATGGAATTCTACACTATATATGTAACCCACTAAGCCGAAAATCACACACACTAGTATTCTATGAGACCTAGCCGATTTTTTGGTGTGCATAACCTCTCTCTCAAGTCCTTGATTTATTCATGGTGTGTTGTGAACCGTTGAGGCATCACACTTAGAGTGCTAAGTTCTTAAAGTCCAAAATTCAATAGGCTACAACAAGAGGTAATCTGCTAACTTTCTTCTATGATTCATATGTCAAATTGTATGCTAGTTGTAGGCTTGATGCTTTGGAAATTTTTATAGCATGTATAACTAGAGAAAAATTAGATCCAAAGCTTTAGGGTTGTATATACACCATAGGAGTGTTATTACACATAAAAGCCAATAGTGGTATTAGAGCCATGAGTAGTTTTCTGTTATATTGATGCTTGCTTAATTGTTCAAAGTTGGAAAAAGTCGAAAAATTGCACTGCAAAAGAGGGACTCGGTGAGTCCACACATGAACTCGACAAGTCCATAAATAGACTCGACGAGTCAGATAGCTTGTTTATAGTTTGGCCAACATTGGATTAGGATCATTACCTTAAACTGTTTTGTATCATAAAATCTATTTTTTCTGATATGGTAATGGTTATCCCATCTAATTAAAAGATAATTTGTCAAATTATAAAATAATTACTAGATTATATGTTAAATTAATTATTGGTATAATTTGATTTGAAATTATCTTTACATACAAGAGTTACTAGATGATCAAATTAGTAAAAGATAATATTATAAGTTTAAAATCTGATCTAAATGTTTTGGAGAGTTACAAGACTTGGTTTTAAGTTTTGGAATTCTAAAAGCTTTTTTTGAAAAGTTACAAACTTGCCATCAAGTTTCGAATTCAAAAGGTTTTCAAGAGTTACAAAACTTTCCTTCAAGTTTTGGTATTTGAAAAGTATCAAAGTATGAAACATTGAATACTAAAACTCTTGTAATTAAAAGGTGTAACTCTTGGGTTCATAACTTAAAAATTAATTAAATAGTTTTTAATTTTGAATTTTTATATTTGGAGTCTTGATGTTTTTTTAATAGTTCAAATTGCCTCTTATGGATTGCATTAAAATAATTAAAGTGTTTAATTAAAATAGAAGTTAAATAACTCCATAATACCATGGTTTAAGTTTAAGTAAATTAAGGGCATAACTTATTAATTAAACCATAAAGTATTTTAAAAGTTTAAAATACACCCTTATATTATATAAAATTAAAAGTCTAATATATTATACATGTATAAGTAAAAGATCAGTCTTACCGTTAGTAGGCCTCATTCACAAAGCAAGTCTATAAGGTGTGTTTAAGGAAATTGCCTATAAAATGGTGATTGAATGGGTATCCACTCTTACCCACCGCACTCTTGACTAGTGGAGGGTCGTTATCCAAATGGGTAGGATAGGACACAAGCTCTCATTATAAGTATAATGAAATACCAAGTACCTAAATACTTTTATAAATTCCCAAGTCTTAGTTACTTTAGGAAAAATGTGAATTTGATGTTATTTCATGAAATTGCACTTTGCACCTTGCCAAGTCGTTAATGAAGCGTGTGTGGTTAACTGACACACTAACTTGGACTAGTAAGGGTGGAAAAGGGTAGCTCATAGTTTGTCATAGATCAATGGAGCGTGTGTGGTTAATCAACACATTGATTATATTATAAATGACTTCGAGAGTACCAAGGTAATTTGCATGGTTATTCACACCTTGTTTGTGATCCTCGGTATCCCAGTCATAAACTTGAAGGGCATAATCGAGATTAAACATGCCATTAAAAATTTCAATGAATCTCAAAAGATCTAGGAGTTTCATTTAAAACATAATTCGTTTAAAATTTCATTTTCGTGGTGGAATTGGTAAATTGCCCTCTACCTACCGACAAATAATTTACAATTGGATTACGACATACCTCTTCCGAATTGTTAACTATTGTGTTGGATCCTAGCCTTAATATCTCATTTGGGTGTTATATTAAGGACTTAAATCAACTTAACTTGAATTTCTCCCTTGTAGATGCTAGTTCAGAGAACTATGGTCTTCCCGAATCTTATGGAAAAAGCTTTCCTTATGAAGATGATGTTCCCAAAAATCATACTTCACTTCTTCCACCTCTTCCAGTAGTTCTCCGTAACCCCACATGTTCGAAGACTTGAAAAGTTCAAGGTCACTTAAGCCCTATTGGAAAGCATATATGAAGATGGAAGGTATGTGTGTGCACATATCTTGGAGATGAAGTCACACATTGAAAATTTAGGAATGTTAGGTGTCATTGTCTCGACGAAGTTGGCCGTTGGTTTGGTTCTTCGGTCACTTCCCAAGCCGTATAGTTAGTTTGTTAAAGACTACTATATGACAGACCGCGATGTAACCCTTATTGATCTTACCTATTTGCTAATTGCTGTTGAATAAGAAATGATTTGGCGTACTGGTAAAGCAAGTTTGATTGGAAGAACTACTTCCTAAATTTCTATGGACATTGAAAATGGAAACATTGGAAGTCCAGAAAATTCTTCTCTTCCAAATGGTAAGGGATCGGCCATGGTTAAACAATTTGACCTAATGGTAAAGAGAAAGGCTAAGTCTGAGATTGTCTCATGTACCATTCTAAAAGAGTATGTTTGTTACTACTGCCAAGAGAAGGGGTATTAGTTGCGAAGCTGCCTTTCTTTACCTGAAGGATCACAAAGATGGTAAAGTCAAAGTGTTTGAATCTACTTCAGGTAAGTCCTTTATCTAACTCTATTAAGTTCCCATTTCTAGATTGTTGATACTGTTGGATAAAGTGTCTAAGTCCATAACTTATTTGGTGTATACTTGACCCGACCGGCATGGTCCATTTGGGTTGCATCTCATCCAAACTATTATGGATAATTTTATGAGAGTTATACACATATGTTTATTAATATATTATGAGTTATAATATATTAATATGAAGTTACGTTATTTAATTAGTTTTAGTCTTAAATTAATTATGAATTAATTTAGAGATTAAAAGAAAGACTAATTAGATTATGGGCTATTTGTTTTATATAGTGTGGGCTAATACTCATTTGTTAATGGGCTAGGCTTATATGGAAGTCCATGGAGCTTTTAACCCATGGATCCTTGGAAAACGAAAAGACATGGGTTATTAGGGTTTCACCCTAACCATGCACACTATATAAGCATGCTTATGGAGCATGAAATGGAGCCTAAGAGAAAACTAGTGAACTAGTGTGTGTGTGCATGTGTGTGGCCGATTTTATACAAGGTGTATAATCTCTCAAAGTTTTCCAAGAGTTTGTGGTGTTTGTGATTCCATTTGAGGCATTCACACTATTAGTGCTTGGCCCTCAAACTCCCTAGAACCAAACCCACCAAAAGGTATGTAATCTCTTCTAACTCTTTTATGTTGAAATGTTCCCCATGCCATGTTAGATAGGTTATAAACCTTGGAAAATTATTATTTTGCATGTATTTAGACAAACATAGATCCAAGGTTTATTAGGGTTGCATGCACACTCAGGAAGTGTTAGATTGCTCAAAACCCAACAGTGGTATCAGAGCCTAGGCTTGCTTGTTTGATACTTGATGCAAAATAGTGAAAAAAGTCGAAATCGTTGCTGTCAGCATGGTGGACTCGCCGAGTCCATTGGGGGGACTCGACGAGTCCAAGGCAAACTTCAACCTACTCGACGAGTAAGTTCATGCACTCGACGAGTAGGATCGAAAGAGTGCAGATTCTCGACTTTTGCTGCTGGAAATGGACTAGAAACATTACCCTAAGTTGTTTTGGTGTTATAAAACTTATTTTAGTTGGTGTAATGATCGTTCTAATCCATTTACAATAGCATATATCAAAATTCCATGGTTTTATGTGTTCATATAATTCTTGAATTTTTGATGATCATGTTCATGTTCTTATGAATTTAGAAAATGATAGGAATTATTTGCTGAATTGTTTATGATTAATTCTTTATCATTTATGTGTTTTAATGGAGTACATAATTTGTCCTCAAGTTATGGATTACCAAAGGTCACTTTTATTTAACACACACTTAAAACACATAAGTTACATGAAAATGAAGAGTCTTCATTTTTATGAACCTTTAATTCATAAGTTATGAAATGAAGAGTTTTGCAAAGTTACAAAACTTGCCCTCAAGTTTTAGAATTTGTAAAGTTTCACACACTTTAATAAACTTTAATTCCAAACCTTAGAGTTTTAATAGTTAAAATTCAACCCTTATACTATATATAACATTAATGGTTAATTATTATATATATGTATAAGAACAAGTCGTTATACCGTTAGTAGGCCTCATTCACGAAGCCGGTCTATAAGGTGGGTATATGGTTGTTGCCTATAAAATGGCGACTTAATGGGTGTCTATTCTCACCCACCGCTTGCTTGATCGGTGGAGGGTCGTTAGCCGAACGAGTAGAACAATGACTTTAAATCCTCATTAAAAGTATAATGAATATTATAAAATAACTAAACTCTTTTAATTCCCAATCTTAGTTATTTTAGGAAAATGTGGACATGGTGCTAGTCCATGGAATTCACACTTTGTACTTTACCAAGTCGTTGGTGGAGCGTGTGTGGTTAACCGGCACACTAACTAGGACTAGTAAGGATCACGAAGGGTGACTTAATGTTTGTCATAGATGAATGGAGCGTGTGTGGTTAACCGACACATTGATTAGGTGATAATATTAAGAGTACCAAGTGAATTAGCATGGTTATTCACACCTTGTTTTGTGATCCTCGGCATCCCAGTCACAAAACTTGAAGGGCACAATCGAGATTGAAACATGCCATTGAAAAGTTCAATGAATCTCAAAAGAATCTAGGAATTTCAAATCCAATTAAACCTAATAAATCATTTCGTTTTCATGGTGGAAATTGGTGAATCGTCATTCACCTACCTTTCAAATATATTATTACTTAGATTACGGCATCCCTCTTCTAAGTGTAATATATTGTGATTGGGTCCTAGCCTTAATATTACATTTGGGTGTCTTATTAAGGATCCTAAATATCTAATCTAAACTTACTCCCTTTTCAGATGTCTTCCAACACTAATGCTTCAGGCTCTAACCCAACTGGTTCTTTCTCTCTCATGAATCTTTGTGGGAGGGTTATCTTTGATGGTTCCAACTTCATGGATTGGATTAGGAATATTAGGATGGTTACTCGTTACGAGGACAAGGAATATGTCCTCGATAAGGAGTTAAAAGAACTTGATGAGTCTACTGCTACTCCTGAGGAGATCGCTGAATTCAGGACTCATGAGAGAGATGCTACTAAGGTGGCATGTATCATGATGGCCACGATGACAGCCGAGCTCCAAAAGTCGTATGAAGATTTCTACACTTTTGAGATGCACCAAGACCTGATGGAAAGGTACCATCAGAGTGCTCGTCAGAAGCGGTATGAAATAATCTCCTCCATAATAACTACCCGCATGAAGGACGGTGAATCCGTCAAGGGCCACATGCAAAAGATGCAAAGGTATGTGGACCGTTTGCTGAAGCTGAATGTTAACATCCCCGAGGAGTTGGCAATTAACATCATTTTGCACTCCTTGCCTTCTTGTTATGATCATTTTCTTATGACATATCATATGAACAAGGAGGAAGTTACCCTCAGCAAGCTTCAAGGACTCTTGAAGACCGCTGAAACCGGTCTTAAGGGTAAAGCGGTTGTTACCTCTACTACTCCTACTCCAACATCGACCCCTGTTTTAGCTATTGGGCAAGGCAAAGGGACGAAGAGGAAACAACCTTCGAAGGGTACCAAGGGAAAGTCTCTTGAAGGCTCCTCATCAAAGACCAAGAACGGTTCTGCCACTCCTTCTGCCATTCCCAAGGATGCTGAATGCTTTTATTTCCATGAAAAGGCACACTGGAAGCGAAACTGCCCTAAGTACTTGCAGGATCTAAAGGATGGGAAAGTGAAACCCACCTATGCAGGTATTTACACTATATTGTCTAATTACTCAACATATTCTAACTCTTGGGTGCTTGATACAGGATGTGGTATTCACATATGTTCTGATTTGCAGGGCCTAAGAAGAAGTGAGGATGTGGAGCATGGAAAGATAAACTTAATCATGGGGAATAGGAAGGCTTCACCTGTTTCCAAGATAGGAGTTTATACTTTGTTGCTTAGTAATGGGTTAAAATTAGATTTGAATAAATGTGTGTACTCGTCTGAAATGGCGAGGAATATTATTTCTTTTCATGCTTTGTACAAACAAGGTTTTACCTTTTCGTTTGATAATGAATGTGGTGGTCTTAATGCTTTCTTTAATAATGTGTTTTATTTTAAAGCATTACCTTGTGATGGTGTGTATGAAACTTTGTCGATTGTAGACAACTTAGGAAATAATGTGTTGTATATTGATTCTTCTACTAGCCTAGATAAGGCATCATTGTGGCATTGTCGTCTTGGACATGTAGACAAGAAACGCATAGGCCAACTCCAAAAGAGTGGAGTCTTGGAATCATTTGACCTTAAATCGGATGATAGTTGTGAATCTTGTCTACTTGGAAAAATGACAAAATCACCCTTCACTGGAACTTGTGAGAGGGGTGAGGGTTTGTTGGACCTAATACATACTGATGTATGTGGGCCATTCAAAACCGCCACAAGGGATGCTAATCGGTATTATGTGGCTTTTATTGATGATTTTAGTAGATATGGGTATGTCTACTTAATCAAACATAAGTCAGAAACCTTTGAAAGGTTTAAGGAATTCAAACAGGAAGTAGAAAATCAATTGGGCAGGAACATTAAGATGCTTCGATCCGATCGAGGTGGTGAGTATCTTAGCAGCGAGTTCCTTGACTATCTTAAGGAGTGTGGGATTGTCTCACAATTGACTCCTCCCAGGACACCACAGCTGAATGGTGTAGCTGAGAGGCGTAATCGAACTTTGTTAGACATGGTTCGCTCTATGATGAGTCGAGTTTCGTTACCAATCTCTTTTTGGGGGTATGCCTTAGAGACTGCAGCCCATATCCTTAATCTAGTCCCTACAAAGAAGGTTACCAAAACACCTCATGAGATGTGGACTGGGAAGGTTCCCAATTTGGACCACATCAAAATTTGGGGTTGCGAAGCTTTCGTGAGGCGTGAAACTCATGATAAGCTTGAACCCCGAAGTGAAAAGTGTATTTTCATCGGCTACCCACAGAAATCCTTTGGTTACCTCTTCTACAGACCCAGTGAGAATGTGGTCTTTGTAGCACGAAGAGGGATCTTTCGCGAGAAAGAATTTATAAGCCAAGGAGACAGTGGGAGGCAGATTGATCTTGAAGAAATTCAAGAATCAATTGGTGAAGGAACCTCAGACACTAGCAATCAACCTGAGGAGGAAACTCCTGTTGATCCAGCTGACAAGTCTGTACCTCCAAGGCGTTCTACACGGGTTAGGAACACACCTTCGTTTTATTATGGTTTTCATATTACTACGAAAGGTGATACGTTCATCAGTGATAGTACATTGGTAAATTTGGATGAACCCAGCAGTGTTAAGGAAGCCATGGCAGGCCCGGAGTCTGCTAAATGGAAGGAAGCTATGGACAGCGAGATACAGTCCATGTATGACAATCAAGTTTGGAACTTGGTTGACAATGTACCAGGCCGTAAAACAGTCGGGTGCAAATGGATCTTCAAGAAGAAGACAGACATGGAAGGAAAGGTGCATACTTATAAGGCTCGACTGGTTGCGAAGGGTTTTACTCAAACTCAAGGTATTGATTATGATGAAACCTTCACGCCGGTAGCAAAGATTAAGTCTATTAGGGTTATGTTAGCCATTGCAGCATTTCATGATTATGAAATATGGAAAATGGATGTCAAAACCGCTTTCCTTAATGGAAAGTTGGCTGAGGATGTGTACATGAATCAGCCAGAGGGTTTTGTCAGTGCAGAGTACCCTAATAGAGTATGCAAGCTTGAGAAATCCATTTATGGATTAAAACAAGCATCTCGTAGCTGGAATCTTTGTTTTGATGAGAAGGTAAAAGAGTTTGGCTTCTCGAGAAGCGAAGATGAGTCTTGCATGTATGTCAGAGCTAGTGGGAGTATAGTTAGCTTCTTGGTACTGTATGTGGATGACATACTACTCATAGGAAATGACATCCCAACCTTGCAGGAGGTTAAGTCCTGGCTTGGGAAGTGCTTTGTTATGAAGGACCTAGGGGAGGCTACCTATATCCTAGGGATAAGGATATTAAGAGAAAGGAGTAGAAGACTAATTGGACTTAGTCAGAGTATCTACTTGGATAAGGTGTTGAAAAGGTTCAACATGGAGAATTCCAAGAAAGGAGATTTACTGATCCAAAGCAATACCAAACTGAGTAAGACTCAGAGTCTGAGTACAGAGGTAGAGATAGCTGAGATGAGCCAATTACCATATGCTTCCACAGTTGTCTCGATCATGTATGCTATGATTTGTACCCGTCCTGATGTGGCATTTGCTTTGAGTATGGTCAGCAGGTATCAGGGGAACCCTGGCAAGGCTCATTGAACCACGGTAAAGAACATTCTCAAGTACATGCGGAGGACTAAGGATTGGATCCTTACCCTTGGTGGCAGTGATGACTTGAAAGTATTAGGGTATAGTGATGCTGGTTTTCAGACTGATAGGGATAATTTCCGCTCTCAGTCGGGCTGGATCTTTACCTTAAATGGAGGGGCAATTTCTTGGAAGAGTTCCAAGCAGGAGACGGTGGCTGATTCGACTTGTGAATCAGAGTATATAGCAGCGAGTGAAGTAGCGAAGGAGGTAATATGGCTAAAGAACTTCATAGGAGACCTTGGAGTTGTACCAGCTATTAAGGAACCTATAGAGATTTTCTGTGACAACAATGGTGCGGTTACCTTAGCCAAGGAACCAAGAGATCATGGCAGATCCCGACACATTGACAGAAAATATCACTTCATAAGACACAAGATTAAAGAAGGACTCCTTGTGACAAGGAGGATATCGTCGGATGAGAATCCTACAGATCCCCTTACGAAGGGACTGACGAGGGTTAAGCATTTTCAGCATGCAAGACGCATCGGGCTGAGGGACGATATTAGTTTTACAGATTAGATAGTTTTCCTAAAACTTGTAAAATGTAATCGACGTTTGATGATGAATAAAATTTGTGATTTATTTATGAGTAAAGTGTTAGTATCATTGTCAATTATTTACTATTGTTTTAGTTTTGCATGTTTTGACTTCCAGAATAATTAATTTATTCAAACCTCCACAATCGATCATATGTCGGAAGTAGGTATGAATCAAGATTGTCATGAATTGGGTTTGTAGATGCCTTAAAGGTGTTTAGACATGGTAATGGTTGCTGCAACATTCATGAGTACTCATAAGTTATGAGTATTGGTATAAACCCACGCTCACTTGTATCACTTCATGGAATTTATCTCGAGTGATCGTGAGACGATAACATCATATAAATCTTTAAACCTAGAGATATGAGTTGTTACCTATGAGTTGGTTGTGCATTGATTGCACATAAACGCATCAGTAACTTGATGTTATAAAACGTGCCTTTGTGTACAATTCAATAAGTAGTAGAACAAGCATATCAGTCGAAGTTTATCTGTTCCTTCTAGAAATAGAAGCGATATCTGGGCCCCTTGATGATTTTGTGTTGACCCATGTACCAGGCCTGGTCAGAACTAAACCGATGTGTTCAGTGAAGTTCTTCGTCAAACAAATCGGAAAATCGAGAAACTACTGCTAGACAATAAGCAAGACATAGTTCCATGTGTTTGTTCGGCTGATATCATGAGAACAGAGGATTATGTGATCACTTATCTAAAATGGTGCTTCATAGTTCGACAGAGTCTTCATTGATCGAGGGAGTTTTCGAGAGCTACGATTGCTGGTTGGTTCCTGAAGTTATAGGCAAATACAGTTATTAGACTTATCCAAGTGGGAGTTTGTTGGATAAGGTGTCTAAGTCCATAACTTATTTGGTATATACTTGACCTGACCGGCATGGTCCATTTGGGTTGCATCTCATCCAAACTATTATGGATAATTTTATGAGAGTTATACACATATGTTTATTAATATATTATGAGTTATAATATATTAATATGAAGTTACGTTATTTAATTAGTTTTAGTCTTAAATTAATTATGAACTAATTTAGAGATTAAAAGAAAGACTAATTAGATTTTGGGCTATTTGTTTTATATAGTGTGGGCTAATACTCATTTGTTAATGGGCTAGGCTTATATGGAAGTCCATGGATGATCCATGGAGCTTTTAACCCATGGATCCTTGGAAAAGGAAAAGACATGGGTTATTAGGGTTTCACCCTAACCATGCACACTATATAAGCATGCTTATGGAGCATGAAATGGAGCCTAAGAGAAAACTAGTGAACTAGTGTGTGTGTGCATGTGTGTGGCCGATTTTATACAAGGTGTATACTCTCTCAAAGTTTTCCAAGAGTTTGTGGTGTTTGTGATTCCATTTGAGGCATTCACACTATTGGTGCTTGGCCCTCAAACTCCTTAGAACCAAACCCACCAAAAGGTATGTAATCTCTTCTAACTCTTTTATGTTGAAATGTTCCCCATGCCATGTTAGATAGGTTATAAACCTTGGAAAATTATTATTTTGCATGTATTTAGACAAACATAGATCCAAGGTTTATTAGGGTTGCATGCACACTCAGGAAGTGTTAGATTGCTCAAAACCCAACAGATACATGATGTGATAAGATTACATTTTGATGTTTTGTAGGATCGAAGAAGAGAAAGGAAGCTTAAATAAAAAGCAGGTAGAGTCTGATCCCGAAGAGATGGATTTCAATCGTATGATTAGATGATTTACTGCTTAGGAGTTATGATACATTGCTTAGGAATATTTAGTAGCATATTTTTCATATGTACTTCCATTGTAAGGACAAGTTTTCCACATTTTATAAATAAAGAAAATTTTGATTTTATCTTATTTTATATCTCCTTGCAATGGAATATGTGAAAATTGATGTTTGAATGTTTCTATTTTTAAGCAATATGGATTTGATTCTTTTGTTTGTGGTAGTGTCAAAATTTACCAATTAAGGAAAGATTCTCATCACCAAAGTTTCAGTTGGACAAAATCTTGGAATCATGCAACTTGTATTGCATGATGAATGAGAACTTTTGTCTTTGGAAAATTAAGACTAATTCCTTGTTCACATGCATATGTGAGTCAAGTGAAGGACAAGGGGATCTAGTACACATTGTTGTGCACTGATCAGGTCCACCACAAAGAACAATAAGACTATTCGTCATGATTTACTTAGAGTTTAGTGAATATGGTTATACATACAAGATTAAGTGTAATTCTGAATCATAGAAAAAAGTTTCAATGTGTAGCAGAACGAATAAGAAGAATCAATTAGGCAGAAAGATAAAAGTTTCTCCGATTTGAAAAGAAAGGAAAGTACATAGGTATCGTGTTTTGTGATCATCCTAATGATTATGGAATCGTATCACAATTGATCCTCTAAGGAAACCTTAATTCACAAGTATGGCTAAGAAGAGGAATCATGAATTTTTGAAATGGTTAAATCAAGAAGGTGAATCATACTTCGTTCCAAAATCAAGTTTTAGAGTTATACTCCAAGATTGTGACTTGAGTGACATGTATTAAGTAGGTTTATAACACATCATGAAATGTGGAGTAGAAACGTTTTCTTGCTCATGCACATTTGAAATTGGTAGTTGTGATGTTTTGGATAAAACAAAGATCAACTAAGAGTAATTATACGAAGTATCATTCTTGATAAGAATCAGCACCCTTGGATATTTGTTTGTCAGAGAATCTTATATGTTAAGAGGTCAGTGGGAGTCTTAAAGACCTTGAAAAGCTTCAAGAACTAATCAAGAATAAACCTATCATTTATCACTAGCACACGACTTGAGGTGTGTAACCTATCGTGTTGATATATTCTTGTTTCTATACCCGTTCCGGTTAAAGTTGACTATGTATGTGAGTTATATGAGTTCTCGATTTTTTGCATAAGGCAAAACACCTTGATCAGTGAAAGTTCAGTGATTAGTAAGGGTGATCTACTTAACAACTTGGAAGGCATGGTAGGCCCTTGTGCTGCCAAGTGGCAAGAAATTAAGATTGAACAAGTTCAGTCCATATGAGGTTGAATTTGTCTTAGACCTTGTGTTATGATAATGACAAATTCACATGGATAGGAACACATACACCCTTAAATCTAAGTGACATAAGGTTTCTCTCCAATTCATGAAAATGATTGTGAGGAAACACTTTCACTAACTAGATTTTGAGAAGATATCAGTTGTGTTAATTGAATTCTCAAATTCGATTATGATTACCGCATCCCTCTTCATAGTTTGAATTTTGAGACATGGAAAATAGTTTGAACACTCGGAACTTATTGTTGTCAGTTCTGAAATAGTTTAGACACACATATGAGATTTCTTATAAAAGGTGTATGAGCTTAGATAAAGGCTTATCGAAGCATCTCGTATCGGAAATTTGAACTTTGGAAAGAAATTCAATAAGTATTGATTTCTAGAAGTCCAACTGATTTATGAGTACATGTCAAAGCTAGTGGGAGCATAAGTGTTATACTAATAAGAAAATAATTATTATGCTAGTGGGAGCGTAATTATTATACTAAGTATTGCAAGTCAACAATGTTATTTATAGGAAACAAAGTTCTATTTTGCAAAGTTTCAAAGTTTGAAAAGTTGTTTCGCTATAGTAAGGGAGCGGATACTTATCCTTTATTTTGAATCTAAAAGCTTAGATTGAAAATTTTATTTAGTCATGGACATATGTGAATGTTATGTTTAAATGATTCAACATAAGGAAATTCTATATATATGGAAATATTATTGCAAAAGATTGGACAAGTATCATGTCTTTATGTATGACATTATGAATCGTGTCCCATATGCTTCAGATATAAGATGAATTACATATTCTATAATATTCACTCGTTCCAATTTTCCAAAGGCCTAGGTGTAACGACTGAAAATTTCCAACCAATTTAAAACATTTTAATCCATTCCAAAAATCATTAAGTTCATACAACTTGTTTTTCAAAACAGTTTCAAACATCAGAGTATCCCCAGAACCACATCAAAAATATGAAATATGAGGAGCAGTACGATCACGACTTTACCTTGCCACGATCACCTGATGTACTTGAAATAGTAAAATGAAACTGTAAGCTCGAAAGCTTAGTGAGTTCCCTCAAAATGCATACACACACATAACCATACACATACATCCATAAACAACATACTATATGTCCAATCAACCACCGGGTTGGAATACCCCAGGACCTCAACCATCGGGTTGGAATACCAACATACTACGAGTCCAATCATCCAACTGGGATGGAATACTCCTGGACCACAAGCATCAGATTGGAATACCCACACACCTATACATACAATAACTACTATGGGTCCAATCATCCCTCGGGATGGAATACCCCAGGCCCATAACCATCGGGTTGGAATTCCATCATACGACGAGCCCAATCATCCTACAGGGATGGAATACTCCTGGCCCACAACCATCGGGTTGGAATGCCCACATACTAGCAAACATGTGCATTTATCAAATAATCATATAATAGTCTACTGAAACAATATACTAGGGTCCTATCATCCTACCGGGATGGAATACCCTCTACAAGTATCAATAAATGCACTCATATCATAGGGAATCTCCAACCAGCACACAGACAGTCCAACCGACTACAAGTCACTATGCGTAACCACATCCAGTCTACCAGGATGCCAATCTAATTAACCATAGTAGCATATAATAATCCATTCTAGCAGAGTACCATACTAACATATCACAATAGCGATTACGCAAATAACAATTCAAAGGGCCAGCCTTGGTGCCTTAGACCCTTGGTATAATAAGGATAACTCACCTTGCGAGTAGTGCCGAAATCCTGCAATTCTCTGACCGCTGTCCCACCGAAAATCCCAACTACCATTTGATAATCACCATGTTAGAGTCCAACATAACTTTCTAGCCCAAATGCCCACACCCCTCATCAAATCCATTATTATTTTATTGGGCCAAGACCCAAAACCAAGTCCTTATGCAAAAAAACCAATATTGGCCCAATTTACTAAATTGGGCCCACCTTTTAAATCGTCCCTAGATCTGAGGTCCATAATAATTATTAGGTCCAAAATTCTACTTGTATACAGTTCAGTCACGACCGAAGTCTAGCTAGCCCATCAACAGTTCAACACTTCAAGGCCCAACTTCCAAAACCCAACAGAGGGCATACGCTGGGCGTACTCCCTTGGTACACGGGGCGTACGTCGCTCGTTGACTGGAAAACGGGTTGCTAACCCACTACGTTGGGCGTAAAATAAGTTACGTTGGGCGTAACCCACATCGGTACCAAAATCCTTCCATGTGCATAATGGCTTAAGCATTTAAGCCCATATGCCAGATCAAGTCACAAAAATGGCCTAGGACTCATAAAGTCTCAATCTTTATCCTTTTGGACGTCCATAAAGCTCTTAACTCAAGGTATTAACCCATTAAGAGCTTCCTACTTCATACATGGGACAACCAAAGTCATTAGGACCTCATTTTTCTTACTCAAGACCTCTCCTATGGTTTGAAAGGACGGCTTATCTTAACCAAAACGCATCATGCATCATATTGGGGTTTTTGGGACAAGAAATGGTGTCAAAACTTCACAACACTTAGATCTACACAAAATAGATGTCAAGCAAGAAACTTTATACCTTTAGGAGTTCTTGAACCACCAGAAAATTTAAGATCTACACGATGGCCTTCTTCCTTTACTCACTAGATGCAACACCTTCTTCTCAAAACACTCCTAATTCACTTCAAAAGCTCACACGCTCAAGAAGTTGGCTAGGTTTGGGGGAAACTTCTCTAAATAGTGGAGGGTAGGGTAAGGAAGGGTTAAGAGCTCTTCAGGTTGTTTAAATAGCCTCCACACCCGAAATATTAGGGTTTCTGGATGATAGACGTACGTTGGGCGTGCATCCATTACGTTGGGCGTACGTCGAGAGACTTCACATTCATTTACTTTATTACGTTGGGCGTAACCCAGCTTATGCTAGGCGTACCCAGCCAATAACGTGCATGCATGCTTAGCATGCATGGGACCTCTTTGCCAAACTTTCCCCTTAGGGACCATTGATGCCAATAACTTCAATTTACAATATCTCCTTTATCCTAAGTTCGTCCCCGACTAACTTATATCCGCGCAAAGTTGACTAGAAGCTCTAAGCTTCCACCAACACACCCTGGTCCGAAACCTTCTCGAATGAAAACCCATTGCCCCTAAAAGACCGAAACGCCTTTACTCTTGATCTTGGGAATCCATAAATAATTACTTCTAGAACGGGGCATTACAATTCTCCCCCGCTTAAATATGATTTCGCCCTTGAAATCGCCAATTGCCAACTCTAGCTACCCAAAATCTCGAAAGGCACATTCTCTCCTCTAAAATGTGACGGCCACCAAGGGAGGCTAATCCCACTGGAGCTTCAACTCAAAAAGATACTCACTCATCCTCATGTAGTGTCAAATACCTACATCCCTGGAATGCTCTTTAATTAGAGAGTAGATTGGATCTGTCTCCCTTACAGACCGCCCAACTAACCATCACATGCCCTCTTCATATTGCTATCAAAAGGACAACTCAACCCTGGGAACCTAAGCCTCCGACCTGAAAACAGAACCACAGGTCCTATTCTGTTGCCGACAACACTTGCTCTCTTTAACGAGTACCCAACGTACATATAACAATACCCTCACAGAAACCAACACTCACACCTGGCC
Organism: Lactuca saligna; assembly: GCF_052625555.1. Taxonomy (NCBI): domain Eukaryota; kingdom Viridiplantae; phylum Streptophyta; class Magnoliopsida; order Asterales; family Asteraceae; genus Lactuca; species Lactuca saligna. The sequence continues at coordinate 56,002,889 of NC_136425.1, forward strand.
CAATCAGCCTCAGGCTGGAATACCAGGCATGCCTGCGAAGGGTCCGCTTATCCCTATGATGGAATACCCTTGCATCCTTACACATGTTTGGCCCAATCAACCATCGGGTTGGAATAGGAAACACATCAGGTCCAATCAATCACAGGGTCCGATCATCCTCATGATGGAATACCGTAGATATTCATACCACCGCACACATACCCCAAGTCTACAATCATACTTGAAGCCCAAGGATCCAACAACTTCCTCAAAACTACTCTGATTCGACTCAACCGAGTGCAACTCACCCAATTCCTATCATCACGTCTACTCTAAACGTACAACGACAGGGAATATCATTATCGCGATCTCTATATCCATAATTTATGATTGATACATCCTCACACGGTCCTTAGCACCGGTCTAGATTGCTCCCGATTCTATCAACTCCACCATTTCTAGCTCCTCTATCTATACCTCCAAACCCGGAGCTACTAACCTTCTCCTTTTCCAAGGAGACTTAAGCCATAACTTTGCATCATCATTCATTGCCATAGAGACATATCCTCACTCTACATCACCTACTTATGGAGCACATCGCTATCTCATAACACGCATATATACCCAGGATTGACCGCATAATCATCAATTCATACATAGCCCTTCGCATATCCCTCATCATTCCAACACTTGGGAGCAACCCCACCAATTGCTATAGCATAGCAGTATCCCAACTGCTCGCTCAAAGGTCCACCATACAAGTAGGGTTGTTACCATACTTGGACCTCCTCATCGCACCACTTTCGAAACGACATCCAAACTGCGTCAGAAGACATCTTTCGAAATAACGCCCCATCCAAGAATTTCCAATTCTCCCCGACTTAGAGCACTAACCACTATCTACCGGCGGCAAGCTAACATGCTGCTCAATCCACCCAAACTGAAACATTAACCTTCAAGAAATCCGAGTTTCTGCTGGCGATTTCGAATCTTGAATCATGACCTTTCTTTTTCTTGAACACATCATCGAATACTACCCCTTTATAATCAATAAATACCAACTCTTCACTAACATCTACTACACTTTAATTACTCATGCAGAAAACAAACAATCTCATAATAATAACATGATCAAGATATAAAAGGAAAGACATACCGGCTGTCAACTTTGGTGCTGTCCCGATCTCCTCGGTCACAAGCTGATAAGCACACCCTGGAGCCTTTGGAGTCTTTGCTTGACCCTGAACCCCGTCAATAAGTCTCAAGGTGGCTGGCGCTAGGGCCTGCACTGGCCTGGCAGCCAAGAGAGGACATTGGGCCTTCATATGGCCCACCTGATTACAATGATAACAAAGTCGACAACTTCATTTGTGTACCTTGCCGCACTTTCCACAAGTGTGACTCCTATGGTATCCCTATCGATAATCAGTGGCCCTCATCCGTTTTGGCGCAGGCTGCGACTGCACCAGGGTCTGCCTCTGCTCTCTCAACTGGAGCTCGATCTCTAACTCGCGCCGCCTGGCGGCCTCCTGCAACTCCAACAAGGTGTCATATCTCTGAGTAGACACAAACTGTCGAATATCTATCTTGAGCATGCTCAGAAACCGGGTCATCCGAGCCTTCTCCGAAGCAAACTCAAGGCAAAACATCGCCCTTTCCGTAAACATCCTGGTGATCTACATCACCGACTCAGAATCCTACTTAAATTCCAAAAACTCCTGTGCCAATCTCTCCCGCTCCACCCACGGAACATAACGAGTACTAAACATGTATCGGAACTGATCACAAGTAACCGCAGCTCGCTGCGCATCAGAGTATGATCCCGTAGTCAACCTCCACCAATCCTTTGCCCCGAGCCTCAGCAAGTTCAGAGCACACCTCACCCTGTGACCAGCAGGGCATGAACACGTGTAGAAACATCCCTCCACGTCTGAAAACCATGTCATAGCAACAATCGGATCCTGAATCCCATCGAAAGTAGGGGCTTCATATTATCGAAGTCCCGATACTGAAAGCCCCGACCGGCTCATCCTCCTGCCGCTGTTATAGCCGTTGTGGCTATAGCGGTAGCCGTCTCTGTGAGACCTGCATAGCGCTCATCGAAGTACTCAACCATGGCGGTCTTGATCGACCCAAACAACTCTGGCAACTCCGCTCAGAACATAGCAGCAACCTCATCATGCAGGATATCACGAATCCTGGCATCCAACTCATCCGTCCTCATCTGGCCAATAACCTCGGGTGGTGTTGATCCATCCTGACCACCCTTTCCTAATCCCGATCCAGAACCGGTCCTGCCCCGAAGCGTCTCGTAATCACCATACTGCAGTACACCAAAAAATCATCAGATACTCCTCATAACAGCCAGGGAACCAACTTCTAACCAACAAACCAGAGGTTGTGACTTCCTGTATACGTGTATGGGTCCTATGCTTCTAGTAGTACGGGCCCATACTACCCTCCACACCTACCCATATTTGTCTCAAGTATCAACCCAACACCCTAAACATATACATACATATCAAGCGCTCAATCCTCACTCCTAGAGGAATACTAAGTATCTTATAATTGGCCTTTCGGCCTCTCACGACCCACCCAAGAGAACCCTAGTCTAACAAGCATCATGAAATCAGGCAACTCTATCGTGCACTCCCTGAAGATCCCTAGTCTACTACGAGCATGTTGTTCTAACATATCACAACGTCAAAAAACTGTATGGTATTTTGCGGTCTACTTACTGGCTCCGGCTGATCGTACACTACGCATCCTCTTCTACTTATTTTGAAAACCATTTAAAAATCATTTTGAAAGCCTTTCCTTGATTTGAGACTGGATTCACACGAATGTTCCTCATATTCACTCAAACCAAGGCTCTGATACCAACTTGCAATGACCAAAAATTTCCAACCAATTTAAAACATTTTAATCCATTCCAAAAATCATTAAGTTAATACAACTTGTTTTTCAAAACAATTTCAAACATTAGAGTATCCCCAGAACTACAACACAAAATCATGATATATGAGGAGTGGTATGATCACGCCTTTGCCTTGCCACGATCACCAGATGTACCTGAAATAATAAACTAGAATCGTAAGCTCGAAAGCTTAGTGAGTTCCCCCAAAATACCTACACACACATAACCATACACATACATCAATAAAAAGCATATTATAGGTCCAATCAACCACTGAGTTGGAATACCCCAGGCCCACAACCATCGGGTTGGAATGCCAACATACTACGAGTCCAATCATCCTACCGGGATGGAATACTCCTAGCCCACAACCATCGGGTTGGAATACCCACACACCTATACATGCAATAACTACTATGGGTCTAATCATCCCTTGGGATGGAATACTCCAGACCCACAACCATCGGGTTGGAATGCCATCATACTACGAGCCCAATCATCCTACCAGGATGAAATACTCGTGGCCCACAACCATCAGGTAAAAATGCCCACATACTAGCAAACATGTTCATTTATCAAATAATCATATAACAGTCTACTTAAACAATATACTAGGGCCCTATCATCCTACCGGGATGGAATACCCTCTACAGCTATCCATACATGCACTAATATCATAGGTAATCTCTTACCAACACACAGACAGTCCGACCAGCTACAGGTCACTAAGCATAACCACATCCAGTATACCATGATGCTAATCTATCCAACCATAGTAGCATATAATCATCCATTCTAGCAGAATACCATACTAACATATCACAATATCAACTACTCAAATAACAATTCAAAGGGCCGGCCTTGGTGCCTTAGACCCTTGGTATAGTGAGGATAACTCACCTTGCGAGTAGTGCTGAAATCCTGCAATTCTCTGACTGCTATCCCACTGGAAATCCCAGATACCACATGATAATCACCAAGTTAGAATCCAACAAAACTTTCTATGCCAAATGCCCACACCACTCATTAAATCCATTATTGTTTTATGGGGCTAAGACCCAAAACCAAGTCCTTATGCAAAAACCCAATATTGGCCCAATTTACTAAATTGGGTCCACCTTTTAAATCAACCCTAGTTCCAAAGTCCATAATCATTATTGGGACCAAAATACTCCTTGTATACAGTTCAGTCACGACCCAAGTCCAGTTAGCCCATCAACATTTCAACACTTCAAGGCCCAACTTCCAAAACCCAACAGAGGTCGTACGCTGGGCGTACTCCCTTGGTACACGGGGCATACGTAGCTCGTTGACTGGAAAACGGGTCGCTGACCCACTACGTTGGGCGTACAATAAGTTACGCTGGGTGTAACGCACATCTGTACCAAAATCCTTCCATGTGCATAATGGCTTAAGCACTTAAGCCTATATGCTAGATCCAGTGACAAAAAGGGCCTAGGACTCATAAAGTCTCAATCTTTATCCTTTTGGACGTCCATAAAGCTCTTAACTCAAGGTCTTAACCCATTAAGAGCTTCCTACTTCATAAATAGGACAACCAAAGTGTTTGGGACCTCATTTTTCTTACTCAAGACATCTCCTATGGTCTGAAAGGACAACTAATCTTAAGCATAACGCATCATGCATCATATTGGGGTTTTTGGGACAAGAAATGGTGTCAAAACTTCACAACACTTAGATCTACACAAAATAGATGTCAAGCAAGAAGATTTATACCTTTAGGAGTTCTTATAACCAGAAAACTTCAGATCTACATGTTGGCCTTCTTCCTTTACTCACTAGATGCAACACCTTCTTCTCAAAACACTCCTAATTCACTTCAAAAGCTCACATACTCAAGGAGTTGGCTAGGGTTTGGGGAAAACGTCTCTAAACAATGGAGGCTAGGGTAAGGAAGGGTTATGAGCTCTTAAGGTTGCTTAAATAGCATCCACACCCAAAATATTAGGGTTTCTGGATGATAGACATACACTGGGCGTATGTCGAGAGACTTCGCGTTCATTTACTCTATTACATTGGGTGTAACCCAGCTTACGCTAGGCGTACCCAGCCAATAACGTGCATGCATGCTTAGCATGCATGGGACCTCTTTGCCAAACTTTCTCCTTAGGGACCATTGATGCCAATAACTTCAATTTACAATATCTCCTTTATCTTAAGTCCGTCCCCGACGAACTTATATCCGCGCAAAGGTGGCGAGAAGCCCTACGCTTCCAACATCACTCCCTGGTCCGAAACCTTCTCGAATGAAAACCAATTGCCCCTAAAAGACCGAAACACCCTTACTCTTGATCTCGGGAATCCATAAATAATTACTTCTAAAACGGGGCGTTACACTAGGGAATTAAGAGAGAAAAAGGACTAGAACAAGATATGACTAAAGTGGTTGAACAATTGTCAAGGACAATCTAAGGTTCGCCAAGGGTTGGTTGCTTAAGGACAGTTGGAAGTATAGTAATGGATGGACCATATTGACATTATTATGAATAGATAGGATTCTATTAATTGTGAGTTGTCATATGGCATATTTCCATAATGGGATATGGATATTAAGAATCTATTTGTGCAAGAAGGATGTTCAAATAAATGTACTTTGAATTTGAGACTTCGCTTCCTTGGAATTATTTTGTTATCAATCTCTAGTGGAGAGTTTTGTAATATCATTGACAATGTCTCTATGACTTTGGTACCATGACATTACAAAAGGAATCATTGGATGATAGTTTAGAATCTAACACATTCTAGTAGTGGTAAGAATTTGGCAATCTTACACTGGAAATAAAGATATGGAATTATGAAATGAGTTTCATTGAAATGTTTTCAATTGATCTATTTCACAAAGAAAGGACCATAGGAAAACATAGTGTGCATCCTTGGAGCATGGGAAAACTATTGTTTTAATTCAAGTATTAAGTTGATTAATCGAAGCATTACACAATGAATAATGTGTAATCAATATGGTGATTAAATAAAAGGTGTTTTATTTATATTAAAAAGTTTTGAGACCATATTGGATTCGATTATTCTTGTGTTTCACTTCACATGTTTTGACTTCCCGAATAATAAGATTATTCAAACCATCCACAGTTGATTATACCTTGGAAGTAGGTATTGAGGCAAGACTGTCATGAATCCGTCTGTAGATTGTCTAAAGTGTTTTGACATAGCAAAGTATGATGCAGTGTTAATGAGTAATCCTATAATAAGATTAGAGTATTGGATTAAACCCATGCTCATTTTATCACTTCATGGATTTTATCACGAGTGATTACTGAGACAATAATATCTTATATTCTTGAAATGGACATATATAGTTGCAGTTTACAAGTCGGTTGCACATTGCTAATATGTAAATGCACCAATAACTTGGTATTATAAAACCTATTAGTGTGTCTGATTTAATAAGTAAATAGAGCAAGCATATGAGTCAAAGTTTATCCATTCCTTTTACCCTTATAGCGATAAAAGCGATATATGTGGGCCCCTCGATGATTTAGGGAAGACAACCCTAAGCGCTTGGCCAAGCCTGGACTGATTTGATTTGTTCAATTAGTTAGTCGTCATAAATAGGAAATTGGGAAACAACACATAAACAGAGAGAATGATTATAATCCATGTCTCACTTCATACGATATCTATAATGGAGGAATATATGATCCCTTATCTAATGGATGCGTCAGAGTTCCACATTAGATTTTAAGAGCTATGATTGCTAGTCGGTTTTTAAGTCATACTTGTAGTTATAGTTATTAGACTTATCTAAGTGGGAGACTGTTGGATTAGGTGTATAAGCCCATAACTATAATTGGTATGTACTAGACCCAAGAGTAGCATGGTCCATTTCAGGTTGCATATCACTAGGACAATTTGATAAGATGGATATTTGAGTAAAAGGTTATTTATGATTTATTAATATATTATAAGTATAATATATTAATTAAGGAATCGTATTATTTAATTAGTATTGATCAAGAATTGATTTGTAATTAAGTTAGTGATGAAAAGAGACTAATAAAATTAACGTGGGTTGATTAAGTAAATCAGTGATATATATATATAGTTTGGGCTAATAATCCATATTGATTAGTAATGGACTAAGTTCATGTAAGACTCCATGAAGAGTTAGTCTAAAGGGCTTATCATATGGATTATTGGATTAAGGCCCAAGGAAGTGGATTAGGGTTTAACTCTTGGAATTCTACAATATATATGTAACCCACTAAGCCAAAAATCACACACACTAGTATTCTATGAGACCTAGCTGATTTTTGGTGTGCCTAACCTCTCTCACAAGTCCTCCATTTGTTCATGGTGTGTTGTGAACCATTTGAGGCATCACACTTGAGGTGCTATGTGCTTAAAGGCCAAAATTCAGCAAGCTACAACAAGAGGTAATCTTCTAACTTACTTTTATGATTCATATGACAAATTGTATGGTAGTTGTAGGCTTCATGCTTTGGAAATTTTTATTGGATGTATAACTTGAGAAAACTTAGATCCAAAGTATTAGGGTTGTATGTGTACCATAGGAGAGTTATAATACATAAAACCCAACAAAAAGATCATCAATCATCAACAATGGGTAATGGTTTTTCACTATCATCTTGTTTACCTCCCAGTAATCGATGTACATCTGGTGTGAACCATCATTCTTTATAACAAAAAGAATCAATACTCCCCAAGGAGAACTGTTCATCCGAATAAACCCTATTCTAAACATCTCCTACAGCTGAGAGGATAACTCCTACATCTCAGGAGATGCAAGACGGTACGATGCCTTAGGGAGCAGTGTCGCACTCGTAATTAGATCGATCCGAAGCTCCACCTGCCTTACAGGAGGCACACCCAATAACTCCTCAGGAAAAACATCAGGAAAATCACGTACCACTGGAACATATAAAATGGAGGAAAATACCTTCTCCTGATCCTGAATATCTACTACATATGCCAGATAACCCATATACCCATGCTGCAAACTCTATCTTTCCCTGGCGATAGGACAAAAGGTTTATCCTCACCTAGTACCCTCATCGTAGATAGTCAGCACTACCCCACTAGGGTCTCCAACTGTCACCATCTGATGTGCATAGTCAATAAAAGCCCCAAACCGGCTCAACTAATCCATACTCATGACCATACAGACATCTCCCATCATAATAGGAATAAGATCTAACGGATAACCAACACCGATGATCTCCAACACATAACCCCAGTAAATATCAGTAGCAAAGATTAGATGCTCATTAGGTACAGAGACTCTCAAGGGCCTACTCAGAGTCTCCCACATAATACTAAAACTGCAAAAAAAAGATGATGACACAAAAGTTCGACTCGCACCCGAGAAAAACATCACAAGCGCATGCAAAGAATTCACAAGAAATGTACCTACATAACTGATAATATAAGCAACATAAATAAATCAACAATATAATAAAGATCACATACCATACACGACATCTAGAGATGTGTGGGCGTCCTCTACCTTCACCCGAAATGCTCTCCCTCAAGCCCTCAGTACCTCGGCCTTCCGCTGTCGGCCATCTGTAATACACAGGGTCGCGGGATCCAAAGTCTAAACTGCTCTAGATGCAAGCTGAGGACACTTTGCCCTTAGGTGGCTCATCTGGTTGTAATTGAAGCAAACCTGAAATCCCTTGGGGCAATCCTTAGCAAATGTACCTCGTTGCCATACAGGTAGAAAGTTATCCCTAACTGATAGGGTCCCTTATGTCCCTTGCCCCTTTTTCCGAAAGTATAGCCTTCTAGCCTGCAGCACTCTGATCAGCGTGCTTGGGCCGCTTAGTCATCGGCTGCGACTATACTGGCCTCCTATCTCTCACATGGGTCTCCCTCTCCTCCTTAGCCTAGTTATCTAGCTCAATCTCTCTCCCCTAGAATTGGTTTGCAGTTCAACCAACATCCGATACGTGGTATTTGCCACAAACTCATGGATATCACTCTACAGAATGCTCAAATACTGACTCATGCACACCTGCTCCGTAGACACTTGCTTAGGGAAAAACAAGGCCCTCTCATGAAACATCCTAGTGATCTCAGTCACTGACTCTATCTTCTGCTTGAGAGATAGGAACTCCTGGGCCAACTTTCCCACTCAAAAGTCGGTACAAACACATCTCATAAAATCTCAGTAAACCTCTCCTAAGTCACCACATAACACTCTACAACCGTATAATCAGTTGTCACAAACTTCCACGAATCCTTCACTCTCAAGCGAAGTGGGTTCAGTGCGAAACAAACCCTCAGATTCTCCAGACAAGATCAACTGTAAAAAATCCCTCAACATCGGAGATACTTCTCATAGAAGAAATAAGATCTTGGGGTCCCATCAAACTTGAGTGGCTTCGTGTTATTGAACTCTCGGTACCACAACAAATCAGCCCCCTGCAATCTCGCATCACCAACAGCTGCAATGGCTGCAACAACAACAGCCTCAGTAACGACAACATATTGCTCATCAAAAATCCCAATCCACATGGTCTTAATAGACCCAAACATCTTTGGAACATGTCCTCTGATTATTGTGGCCACCTCAGTGGCAACAGTCCTACGGATCTCATCATCGCTGGTACTCGGGACTCTCGGGGTCGCTGGAGCCTGAAGCTCGGGTAACCACCATACTAAATCACACAATAAATTCATCAGAAATTAGGATAAACCACATACACTGACACCCACACACTCCTACAAGTTCCTTAGTTCCTCAAGGTTCCTCCTTGAGCCGCGTACGAATATAGTGCTTCTAGTAGTACGGGCCCAATACTACCTTCCACACCAACCTGTATTCGTCTCAAGTCATCCACTCCAGAACCTAGTTCATTGGGACTCTATTCCCTCATATCAACAATAGAATCGCCTGGCTGGTTCCTTAGAAGCAAGACTAGACACTACATCTAGACTACTCCCCAACACTGCTCCACCTCATGAGATCTCGGTTATCCTTGCCATTTTCTTTGTGCATGCCAATTGTACACAATACGAGATTCGATAGACATTCGAATAAATGATTCTACCTCAAATCCACAACCAAACAAGAAACATGAAGAAAGGATAAATCGGGCATTCTAACGCTATAACACCCTAACTATGTACAATTATATAACATACACCAAGAAAATAGAAATGACAGATTCAATTTTATAAGAATGAAATCCTAGGGAAAAGGCATCACAAATCAGGCAACGCTATCACACCATTCCTACGGGATCCTTAGCCTACCCCTAGCTAGCATGCAGATTTGTCAGCTCATAGAATATCAGCTCTACACTACTCATATTATAATTTGAGTTATTTAGGGAAACTACCGCTTGATCTCTAGCTGATTGTACACACTGCTTCAGTGGGTTTTTCTCCTATAATAATCATCATTTCTTTGTTAAGTTTATAAAAAATTTCAAATCCTTAGTTTGAGTTTGGAATCATCCTATCGTTTATCCAAATCCCTCAAACCAGGGCTTTGATACCAAATTGTAACACCTCAAATCATAGATCAAATTTTTTATTTTAAAATTTACCAAAACAAGTTTCACAACCAAGTTATCAATCATATAATTATTCAAAACTAACATTATCATAAAATATGAAAGTTCTCAAACTGTCCGAGTAACAAATCTCCCAGCAAGTGTGTAAAATTAGACCTTCGCCTTCTCGCAGTCCTCAGAAGTACCTAAAACACATAAATCCACAACTGTAGGCATGAATCTTAGTGAGTTACCTAAGATACCACATAAAATACAACATGGATAAACAAATATGGGTTATCAAAAACCCTTGGGACTATCAGGAGTCCCAGTGGGCAATAACATGCCCTACAGGTTACCAGCAACCCTGGAGATTATCCACAACATCAGTCACACATAACAACATAATACAGAATAACAGTAAACCCTTCCAGTCCTCATAGATACAATTATTCTTCAACACAAGTAATAATTAGTGAAGAGACTTACCTGATACTAATGGCAAGTAAATCTCACACCTAAACTTTCAGAATTAGACTCCGCCTAGACAACAAAATAATTAACCCTAATGAAAAATTAAGGTCCTAAACATAGCTTGCGAGGCCAAATTCCACAAATAAGTCCTCTAAGGTCAAAAAAGACCAATTTTCCCCTCTCATGGTCCAAAACCCTCAATCTCAACCCAAAAGTCAAAATTCAATGGAAGTCAACTGCCCAATGCGTACGTTGGGTGTACTCTTCCTTATGCGGGGAATACAACGCAATCAACATCCAATCGGGGACAGAACTGGCTATGAGGGGCATAGCTAGGAGTACCCCCTGCGTACTCCGTCTTATTCCATTTTCACTGACTTTGTGTCTTAATCCTTTAAGACATCTAACCAAACTTTAGATCTGACCATCCTAAGGTTTCATAATCTAGAAAGTTATCAACTTTTAGCCTTTGCATGGATAGGAAGGACCCAATGCAACAAAATTTAACTTCCAACTCACTCTAAACCACTTTACTCATGTATGAGCCATAGAGAATGATCAAGTAACCATTTTTATGAACCTAGAAGTCCTAAATTGCATGAAAGGAAAACTAGAATTCCCAGAAGTGCTCCAACCTCATAAAGGTCCTATCTTAGGGGCTAAAAGCTCATGAAACTTTAACCATGTAGATAAAAGAGAAAACTCATCAAGGTATAAACTTTATACTTGAAAAGGATACACCAAGAGGAAAGGTTTCTGGATCAACAAGATTTCAAGCGACCATTCCTTCTTCTCTAGTATCCTTCTTCAACAATATGCACCAAAATCACTCAATAAGTTCCCAAAACTCATGCAAACAACTTAGACTCAGGATTAAGGTTGGTGGAGGGAATGGTTGCTGATAAGGATGGTCCAAAGGGGTTATAATATTTTTTAAATAGGGAGCAACCCTTAAAGTTAGTGTTTGGAGTTTGGGCTTGTACGCCCGGTGTACCACACGTACGCCTAATGTACTAGCAGATCATCCATGTTTTCCGTGATGCATGAGTACGTTGAGTACCTCAAGTATGCCTAGTGTATAACCTAATATGCAAGCATTCTTTCCTCAAGGGACTAATTTTGAAATTTTTAATAAGGTTATGGGCAATAAAAATAATAACTGATATTGGTACATTACATAGTGGGGTCATGTGATCGCATAAGCTTCGAGGTAGCTGAAGCCTCATGAGGCGAATTATCCCACACATGATTTGGTGTTGGGGACTGTAGTTTTGCCCTCAAGATTTGGTGATATTACCTCTATGGGATCCATTATTCTATCTACATTGATTACAATAGTCTGAGGTATTTGATGGATCAGCCAAATCTGAACATGCGGTTGTGTAAATGGTTGGATATGGTGAATGATTATGATTGTGAGATCCTTTATCACCCACGGAAGTCCAACACGGTGGTCGATTCTCTTAGATTCAAAGTGGATACTTCCCCTATCACGGACATATGTTTGAGGATAACCATGACTACCCCACTCTTGCAGCAGATCCAGGACACTCTGGTTGAGGCTATGAACGAAGAACACCGGAAGGGTGAGCACATCGTGGTTCAGGTAGATTCTTTTGGTTATGATAGCCAGGGATTATTGGTCCTTCATTGAATGGTGTAGGTTCCATATTGAGTTGGAACACATCAGGTTTTGGTGGAGGAGGTGCATAGGTCGAGGTTCTCTATTCACCCTAGAGTGAGAAAAATGTATAGAGATCTCCGGCCTGACTATTATTGACCATGTATGAAACGAGATATGGCCTGGTATGTAGAGAGGTGCTTGACTTGTAGGAAGGTCAAGGCCGAGATCAACGACCCCATGACAAAATGGAGTTGTTGGGTATTCCCATTTGGAAATGGGAAGATATTACGATGGATTTTACCATAAAGTCACCTCAGACGACACACGGAGTGGATTCAATATGGGTCATTATGGATGGATTGACCAAGATCACACACATTATCTCGATCCAGGAGAGTATTTCAGCTGAGAAGCAAGCAGACATCTACATTTGGGCGGTTGTCGCATGACATGGGGTACCAGTTTCCGTGGTTTTTGGTAGGAATGTTCGGTTTACTTCCAGGTTGTAGAATAGATTCCATGAGGAGTTGGGTACTCGACTCCATTTTCAGTACGGCTTTTCACCTGCGGACTGATGGTCAGAGTGAGAAGACGATCCATACATTGGAGGACATGTTGCGGGCATGTGTGCTGGATCTTGGTGGGAGTTGGGATACATATATTCCTTTAGCAGAGTTTTCATATAACAAAAGTTATCATGCCAACATTGATCGACGGATTTTAGAGGGATTTAGATAACATATGCTCTATGGGAGTAAGTCTAGGACCCTAATATGTTGGGTTGACGTTTTTCAATGAGTCATGGGTAGTATGGAGGTGGTACTTCGGATGACTGAGTTGATTTAACAGGTTCGTGGTAGACTTCAAACAACATAGAGCCAACAGAAGAGCTAGGCAGATAGACGCAAGCCGGGCTTAGAATTCAAGATTAAGGACATGGTACTTCGATTTAGGAAGCGGGGTAAGCTAGGCCCCATATACATTAGTCCTTTTAGGGTGTTATCCTAGGTAAAGGTGAAGTGGCAACATCAAAAGGCATTAGAGTGGATATGGGAGCCTGAAGAGGAGATGAGAAAGCATTACCCAAAGTTGTTCGCAATGGCAGACTTCGTGGACGAAGTCTGATTCAAGTGAGGGAGAGTTATAATGCCCAATTCATCAAGGTAAATTCTTAAGCTACTTACTCCACTTTTAAATTTCTCTTTTGGATTTAGACGACGTATGTTGGGCGTACATAAGTTATGTTGGGTATACTTGGAAGTTTGCATGGAACGAGGTTAGCCCTGGTACACTAGGCGTACCTAGTTGTACGCGGGAAATACGTCCATCAGGGGCAAGCCCTAATTTTTAGAGTTTTCACCCTATTTAAGCACCTTATGTGCCCCAAGAGCTCACCTTATCAGTCTCTATTTTCCCCTTTTGAGTTATATCGCGAAACCCTAACCCATTTCTCAAGAGATTGACCATTGAGTGTGTGTATGTGTGGTGCATATTGAAGAAGAAGAAGAAGAAGACTTGTAGAGAAGCATTGGCCAAGTGGGAGCTTGTAGATGTAGGGATTATTCACTCTTTCTAGCTTTTTGGAGGTACAAAATCGTATCTTGATGACTCTTTGTGTTATATCTAGTCTAAAGCTTTTTTTTAACATATTTTGGTCCCAGTGATGAACTCTTGTGAGTAAATGCTACTATAGATGTTATGAAGTGTTTATTTGGATGTGTTTAAAACCCTTGGTCCATAAAGTTTACATCTTGATGGTTGTAGATCAACCATGCATGAATTATTGATAATTTAATGGAAGTAGAATGCTAAATCTGGGGTTTCAGTCCCATTAAGTCATGTAATGGAGTAAAGGTTTCAACTTTGTTATTTAGGACGTCCCTAGAGAGCTAAATCTGAAAGTTAGACATTTGACTTAGAGCATTAAATTATTAATCAACATTTTTTTGCCAAATGGGGTGTAAACCGAGTGTACAAAGACATACACTGAGCGTATGCATCTGGGATCGTGACCCATGCATTGCCACTAAGTACGCCGGGTATACTGGTGGTACGCTTAACGTACTTATTAATGACCCTTTTCAGATTTTGAGTGTTGGGCCATTAGTGGATATTTTACCTTTTTGTGGCATGGTGAGCTTTAGGCCTCTTGGGTGTCTTTTAAACTTTAGGCTAGTTTGGGCTTGGACCATGATATGTCAAGTCCAATAAGAGAAAGGTAAAAGTGTCTTTTACCCTTAAGAATAAGGATTAAGGATTTGGACTCCTAGTTCGAGTTAGTGACTTGATTGCTAATTAGAGTTATATTATATGTGATTTAGTGTGGGATTATTAATTTAGTAGCCCGAGTGTGATTTGTGTATATTCAGACCGAGGTGAGTTCCTTCATCATACTCTTGGTTCGAGGGCACCAATATTGTCCTACTGATTTATGTTTATAGGATGAAAGTGTCTTCGTGACAATTTCCTGTTCTTCCTATTTATGTTTGTTGTATATGTGACTCTTTATATTAGGACTGTATGGTAGCTTTAGGGGTGAAATAGACCCGATATCAGGTTGAAAGAGACCGAAGGGGGTGAAATAGACCCAATACCGGTTGAACGAGACCTAAGGGGGGTGAAATAGACCCAGTACCGGTTGAAAAAGACCAAAGGGGGGCCAATTTTGTTTTGATTGAAATTTATGTATGATAAGGGGTATTTTGAGAAACTCCATAAGCTTTGTGGTTACAGTTTTCAATTTGTGTTTTAGGTACTTCCAGCTTGAAAGGGAACATCCCGACATCATCACACTGCATCTGTCTATGTTTTCTGCATTATGTGATTTTTGGATTTTGTACTCTAATGATATTTTCACTATGATATATTTTGGTAGATTTTACATAATTATTAAATGTTTGAGAATGATTTAAAAACAAATTTTTTTATCCAAATTTTTGGGATATTACAAGTAGGCCTAACAATTCTCTACACGACCCGCGACACGATACAAAATAAATGGGTTTGGGTTAAGTTTTTCAACCCGTTAACCCGCCAACCTATCAACCCATTTATTAAACAAGTCATATATAGGTTTCTCAAAAAATACATGGGTTGACCCACCAACCCATTTATAACGCACTGACCTATTGTTCAATGGGTCTTTTCACTAAGGATTTAACATCAAAAATATTATAACAAGCAACGTGGAGACAGTTTAAGGAGTAATTCTTTTTAATCCATTTATCATTTCTTATGGAAATATTTTCAACTCTATTAATGTTTTTTTTTTCCAAATGTATAGTCACTAATTTTATGAGATGTATCTCATCAAGATAACAACCTTTTATAATATACTTTTTATTTTTATTACACATGTTGATATTTTTCAAAAATTTCGGTTTCCGTTGACTTGAAAATTTTTCATGTATCTTATGAACTTTTGACAAAAATTAGAAACAAAAGATCTATCATAGTGACAGGATGTGGAGATAGAAGACTGACATTTTGGTGTACATGAAGATTCATCTGCATTAGAAGAATCAGTGTCAATAGAAATAGAGTCATCAGTGGCACACTTTCTAACAGTACAGTTTGGAGATGCACTGAGTATATCATGTGTGGAGTGGAATTCACCATTGGATATAAGAAATTTAAGATATATGTTATTGGTAGGAGTTGGAATATCAAAAGAAGGATTTCTAATAATAGGATCTGAGCTAGTTAAGTGGGTATTATATACAATGATACAATCGGAATTTGTTATGCAATGTTTATTTACGAGAGTATGATTTATGTACATATTACTAACAAACCTAGATTTAAAGTCATCTTAAAGATCACTAAGAGTAGAAAAGTTAGGTTTAGTTTCAACATTTTATAAATTCCTATGACCTTGTCTACATTTCTACCAAGAATTTGCTCACACTGATCAGGTATTTGGGCATCAATTATTTTGTTTAGCTTATGATGAGGGTGTACCTAACTATTAACTATACATTGTAGTTTATTTGCATGCAATTCAACATTATCCTTTTTTGTGTGAAGGTCAACATTTGTAGGAGATATATTCATGATATTGATGTTTGTTTAATCAATAATTTTCATAGTTTCTATTGATTTATTTGTTAGTGATTCAATATCAATCCTAAGTCATTACTTGTCTTGATTAACATTTGAAAGTTGAATAAAGATGATGAGTCCCGGTCCAACATCTTTGAATCTTTATCAGCTTTAGCTGGATCAGCTTTAAATGACCTTGACCCACTTCCTCCTTCATCAACGACAAATGCATCAGTGCGAGCCATCAAACAATTATCCTTTCCTTTATCTTCATCGAATGATTTTTCATCATCCGACCAATTTTCCACTTCGGCTACAAGAGTTTTCACATAAAAGTTTTGCCTCTTCATAGAGGCCAATAGTGTCTTTTACTTCACTTTATAATATCCATTCATGTCCACTTTCTTGGACATGCATTCCTTGGAAAAATGATCAATGTCTCCACAGTTGAAGCACTTTGGTCCTTCATTCTTCTCAGCAACAATCTTCCTACATACGCCATATCCCTTATATGCTGATGTGTCAGACTTTGATATAAATATTTTGGGTCCAAAAGGTTTCTTGTTGTTTTTACTAATGTAGCATTTGACTATCAAAGCTTCACCTTCTTATTCATCAGAGAAGTCGTTGTCACTATTTGGGGTTGAATTCCTTGAATAAAGAGCCACAAATTTGTCCCGATGAGTTTCTCGCATAATTTCCTTGTGCAAAATATTTTTTCTTCATGATTACGAAGGTTGCCAAATAATGAAGACAAATACATGGTTGTAATCTTCTCGCTGTTCTTTAGGACATCGACATGATGTTCCTAACGATCATTTAGCGAGTTAAGTAACTTGAGAACCAAGGAATTTCTAGTGTTGTTCATATTAAGACGATGCATGTCGTTCATCAAGCAGCTAAAGGGATTGAAAACTTGAGTAAGAGCTTCATTTTTCTATTGGGAAAAGTGCTCGTATCGACGATTTAGATTGTTCTTATCAACGACTTTAACTTCATCAGTTCCTTCATAGGCTACCGTCAATGTGTCCATCATCTCCTTGGTAGATCTACAATTTTGAGCAAAATGATATATGTCTTAGGGAAGAGTGTTTCCTATGAAGGAACGAGCTTTGATATCAAGGGAAACAAGATGCTTATCATCTTTAGTAAACTCATTTGTAGGTTTTTCAATCTCATCACCATCCTTAACATTATCCGTCATGGGCTGATACATAGGAACACGAGGACCATACTTAACAATATCCAACATGAAATAGTCCATGGTTTCGAGGACCATCATGGCTTTTGACTTCCAGATGGTGAAGTTCTTTTCATCAAACTATGGAATCTCGTGACAAGAAGTGGTTTTAGAGTGATTGGATGATGAAGAAGACATTGCAAATAGATATCAATAACCTGATTTGATACCAGTTGTGAGATCCCTAATTAAGATCGATTAACAGAAAATACAAAGAAAAATGGTTTATCCCAAATGTTTTTAACTAAGAAAGCTCTCACCATGACTGCAAGCACAAAGCTAGGGTTTGTGAATCAACAAATGACATGAAACCTTAATACATGATTTACAATAAAAGCTAGGAGATGTGAATCCATACAAATCAGGGATTTCACCTAATCTATATAAATACAAGATATATTCGATGCCCCTAAGATATCGAATATGCTACTTAACTACACATATAACTATACATAAAAAACATCATCATGTTGATGTTGGCTTCGCAGATTAAGTCTTCACGCTGGCGTTGGTGAGACGTTGTTGATAATGGAAGTCAACATGACCTAATTTTTCTTCATCAAATTCTATGCTTCGAGGTTCAACCTTACATTAAGTTCGTTTTTGGCTTTTGGAAATGAATCCTTGGAGTTTGAAGCAACTCCAAGACCTTGGATAAGATTTACGGTATTTCTTGGACCTTATGGTCCCATAAAGTTTGTATCTTGATCATAAATCAACCATGCATGGGTTTTCTAGGTCATTTGGTCCTTTTTTGAGTTAGAATTTTAGATTTACCTTGTAATGCTTATAGAAGGGATAAAGTTGGAAATTTTATCCATGCATGGCCTTAACTGATCAAGATCTAAGATTTGGAGCTCTAAAAATAAGGATTAAGAGCTTAATGAGTTAAGTTGTTCAGGACATTACCACAAAGTGACATTGTTGCTGTTACGATGTGGAGGCGAGGGAGTTTGCGACTATTTTGGCGTTTAGCCACCAAGACGTGCCCATGGTGTTGACCATGATGTGGCGACCAGACTATTGACTTTTGACCATTGACTTTTTGACCAAGTTTAACTTAAGAATAAACTTTAGCATTCATGACTTAGATTGAGAATTTATCCTTATTTATCTAGGGGGTCTAATATCGGTTTATTGCATGTGATGAGTTGTAGGGATTTAGTATGTGAGACGAGTTTTCTCACTATACTTTGTATTGTATTTATATATCATTTGTATGTTAATAATGTGTGTATGTTGTAGTGATATATTAGATTGATAGACCTGTTTACGGTTACATGTGTTTATTTGTTATGTGTATATGTCGAAATATTATGGTTAGGTTGATACGACCCTGCTTTGTGCTGTAGGCTAAGAGACCCGTGAGGTCGAGTTTATGTTGTAGGCCTAAGGGTAACGGCCCGACTCGGATGTTGTAGATTCCGAATAGCGGTCCAGCCTCGTGCTGTAAGCCTTATGTGCATGCATTACATGTGTATTGTTGTATGAGATATTTTGAGAACTCACTAAACTTTGGCGTACAATTGTGGATTTAAATGTTTCAGATATTTCCGAGGATCGGGGTAAGGCGAAGGCGTCACTGTGGACAACATCAATTGATCATTATGTTTTGAGAGATGTTATGACTTTTATAGTCTAATTTTATGTCATGTGATGAAATAAAGATTTTGATGACTTATGATTTTATGGAAAACGACTTTCATTTCCTTTAAAATGAATTTTTTTACTATGGTTTTTGTAACGTTACAAATAAAGCTCAAATCCAGCCAAAATAAAACTCGAACCCCTCATAACTTAAATGAGTCCGAACCGAGCTTGTCCAAGTTCAGACTCAGTTCTATTCGTTTACACTCCTAAGGATGAGGATAAGAATGAAAACGATGTTACGCACTCAGGGATGACAACATGGATGGTCAACCTCGTCCTATCTCCGCCCGATTGCCATCTCTATGTTGAACACCATTTAAGGGATCAACATTTACCACAATCCATATATGACTCCCCACACTCTTCTCTATCCCATGGCTTAATATTAATATTAAATTGTCTATATTTTATGTTCTCCTATAAAGATATGAGACATAAAATGTAAAAAGATAATTTTAAATAATTACAATACTAGTATAATAAGTTTAAATCTTACTGTTAAATAAATAATTTCCTTTTTCTTTTATCTAATTTAGTCTACTAATACAATCCCAAAAAACTATAAGGTTTTGAAGTGGACCAAGAGAGTCAAAACTTGGAGTACCGAATAATACCCCAGCATTAAATACGTAGTATTCCGATTCAAAACTAAAACGGGTATTTGGGTTCGGATCCCCAGTAAACTAACTCATTTAAATTCAATCCACCACCATCGCCATCACTACCACCTCCGCCTTCCACCTTCAAAAACACACACTTACACTCCATAGGAGGAAGCAAAGCAACAACCATCATCCGCCATTTTCATCTCATTCTCTTTCTCTATTACAACAAGATAGAGATTAAAGCTGCAAAAAGGCCATACCCTTTCATCAGCTTTCCTTTATTCATTCCCTTCTCAACTCCCGATGTGTGGTTTTCTGTGACATACAGAAACAACTTTCTTATCTGAATTCTATCTTGTGAGAGTTCGAGAAGAAAAACGTAGAACTTGATTTAAGTTTTTGATATATTTTCATGGTGGTTGTATAAATCTTGATTAGTTAGGGATCGAAGTTTGAGTATGGGAAGAGAGTGGTTGTACAAAGCCGCCGGTGGCGGAGATGCCAGCTCCGGTAGACGTGGTAAAGGGAAACCGCCGTCCACCACTAGTAAACCTGTGAACAGAAAAACAAGAAAAGAGAGAAACAATTCATCTTCTGGATGCATGAGTGCCATTTTTAGTTTCTTCGGTGTTCAACATCATCAGTTTGGCTTACGCTACCCGTCTTTCATCTCCGAATCCGCCATTAATAACCCACCACAATTTAACTTTGGTCTTCAAGGTATCTATTTTGATCTAAAAAGTCTCATAAATTTTTTATGTTTTTTGGTTTTTAAAATTCACTTTGCAGTGATTATGATGTTGCAGG
This sequence comes from Lactuca saligna, assembly GCF_052625555.1. Lineage (NCBI taxonomy): Eukaryota > Viridiplantae > Streptophyta > Magnoliopsida > Asterales > Asteraceae > Lactuca > Lactuca saligna. The sequence goes on from NC_136425.1 coordinate 56,023,725, forward strand.
CGTAGAAGCACCGAGGAACAGCTTAGAGTCGCCGGAATCTGCCATGGACGTTGCTCCATCATCATCATCATCATCAGCCAAAGAAAAACCAAACTTGAACATCCCAGTAAGTTTGATGTTAGTAATTTGAAATTTTGATCAATGATCATCGGATTTATTGTGATTTAATTTTGATAATACAGATAGGTGGCATTCAAATCAAAACAAAACGTTCAAGATTATCAGATCAAGATTTATCTTCCGAATATAGTAGCTCTCCTAGTACTAAAACACCTAATCTAGTTGCTAGATTAATGGGTCTTGATCTTCTCCCGGAATATTCATCCCCCAGACCTTCATCATCATCCTCCACTCCGGTGACCTCCCATAAACACAGTCGTTCTTTACCGGCGACTCCCAGAATATCAACGGCAAGCAGAGGATCAACAGATAACGATTACCACCATCGGCTTTCTCTCCAAATAGACAAAGAGAACTGTAACAGTTATAAGCGTCAAGAACACGAGTCCTTGCAGATGAAAATGGCTCGCCGGAGATCGGAACTTCTGTTGCACCGATCAGACGATGAGAACACAAGTCTGTACGCAAAGCAGATCGCGAACGAGGTGAGGGAAAGAATCAGCCGGCGACTTGGTACAGACATCACAAACACCGTGTCGTCACAGTCATCGACGACGAGAAATAAAGATCAGAGAAGAGATTCTAATCTGGTTTTGCTTAAAGCAAAGAAACCATCTCCATCACCATTGATGACGCAAGCTCCGGCACCGGCGCCGGCAACAAAACAAAAACAAGATGATTCGAATACGTCGCCATTTTCGAGCTCACCAAAGCTCAGATTGTTGGACATTAAGAGTAATCTTAGTAAACCCAATTCAAATTCACAGTCATCACCATTCAAAGAAGTAGGATCGAAGCCAGAAACACGATCAGTACGTCATCAAAAGCCATTAACGAAGCCGGAGAAACCAGTGAAAGATCAAAAAATTCAGAGAATCGCAAGTGAAAGATACGAATTGCGCTTGAAGAATGTGCGTCAACAAGATGATGCATTTGTGAGCAAGATCTGTAAGAAGTCAACTCCATTACCAAATCATGTCGTAAATGTTAAGAACACAACAAAGTTTCTTTCTTTCAAGAAAGAGATGACGTCTTCTTCCTCAACAAGACTACCTCAAAAACAGGTACATTTTAGTCGTACAATTAACTCTGATGTCATTTGTTGTTGTTATCTTTGTATTCTTAATTACTGCATACATGACATCATTTTTGTCTATGAGAATCTACTCCATCTTCAAGTATAGTAATCTTTATTATATTAAAATTTTAAATAAATGGATACTCACAAATCAGCGAAAGGACCAAAGTCTAAAGTCATTTAACAAAATATATACATTTTTGGTACTTACACAAACCTTTACATTAATTCAAAACTTGTCAAATTTGGAACTACAAAATTACTTTTTCTTGATAGTCTCAGATTCATGAGTATATTTGGTAACATATGAATATGTATATTAAAGTGTTCAATAATATATAATTTTTCTAATCTACTTTATTTCTTAAATCTTTTTCCTTTTAGTAGAGATCATTCAGGAAATAATTTCGCAATTCAAAATAAGCCTATTTGGAAAAAAAAAAAAAAAAAATTAACATTTTGTGCTAAGCACCGAAAAATCATTTATTTTGTATTTTTGGTGGGCATCCCAAATATAAATATAATAAATGGTCTCTAAACTTGATCTAAAACTAACGGTCTTTAAACATGAGGATTTTTGAATTAATTTGTATAGCCAATATTTTATCATATTAGGGATTTTCTTGAATTAATTTGTATAATCAATATTTTATAATATTAGGATTTTCTAACATGTGTTTTAACACATAAAAAAAAATTGAATTATTAATTATAGATAATATTATCATAATTAAATATAAAATTCATTAATTAAAAAAATATTTTTTTAATTATTAAATTTTATATTTAACTATGATAATATTTTCCATAATTAATAGTTTTTATGTGTGATCTTAAAATATATATTAGAAAATCTCATTTTATTAAATTATGCTATTATATTTATTTTAGAGCAAATATATTATATATTATTAAATTATATACCAAATCAACTTGTTATTTTTTTCCCTTGTCGTACGTAATTATATAGGAAATTAATCTTCAAATTATCTTGAAATGGGGTTTTATGGAATATTTGATTTTGCAGGTGTCCTTGGTCAGCATGACGCAGTTACCTAGTAGTCTGAACTCCTCGTACAATCAGAATGACATACGCATGTTCAAGCTTTCCGATCAAGATTCCAACGCTGCCACCACCACGTCGTCCTCCGATCCCAACGGCGGTTCTTTTTCCGATCACTTTGACTACATTTCAAGAATCCTCGACCTTTGTGGAATCCACAGCACCACCCTTATCTCCGTCGGTCAATGGTACTCCCCTTCTCACCCACTTCACCCCTCAATATTTCATCAGCTAGAAAAACACTACCACCCCACCACCACCGCCGGACGAAGGTTGATGTTCGAGTTAGTAGATGAACTGCTGGCGGAAATCTTGAAGCCTTACATGAATCTGAAACCATGGGTTTTTCCAGAAACATCGGATTCATGTGGAATGCGTGGGTCGGATTTGATGAAGAAGTTATGTGAGAAGATTGAGAGTATTCCGGCAGCCGATTGTGAGGTGTTGGAAGATATAGATAGGTTGATCGAGAGGGATATAGGAGGGAGCATGCGGCGGCTGTGGTCGACGGCGTTTGAGGCGGAGGCGGAGGAGATAGTGAAGGAGATAGAGAGTGAGATCGTGGAAACGTTGATGCATGAGATTTCAACGGTAACGGTGGCTCCGGCAGGATCTGACAAGTGAGGTCATATGTGTCGTTCACGTGATCAGATGCTGTTCGTTTGGCACAAAAAAGAAGGCACAATGGAAAGTCAGCTTTATGTGGCAAAGTGAAGAACAGTAGCCCATAAGAGAAATCAAATATCTTTCAGATTATAAATGGTATTTTGTATTTAAAGATAATTTAATAAAAACATATTATTCGTTAAATATGGCAAAAAAAGAACTATAACAAGATTCAATACAGTTAAATAAACGTTAATAACATAGTAATGTATTATATTTGTGTACATTAAAATGTGTTCTATATGATTTATAATTAAAAACTTTCAAGCTGTTAAAATATATTAGTATGATTGGATATATATTGAGTCTCTTTGGAAGAATTAGCTGATATCTAGAAACAAGTAGCGGATAGTTGGTAGTTTGTAGCATGTAGTATGTATCAGATAGTTAGAAACTGTATCTTTTATTTGTTATATGAGTGTTTGGAAAAAATTAGCTGAAAGCTTGTAAAATTACATAAAAGGAAAATTGTTTAAAATAAATAAATATATAAATATATTTTTAATGGCAATCATGGAAATTGGTTTCAAAAGCTCAGTAGTGTTTTATTAAATGCTACATAAAGTGGCTTTTAGATTTGAGCGTTTTATTTAAACTAAAAGCTAAATGCTCGTACTGTAAAAAAAAATTGTTTAAACTATAGTATTTTGTCAAAAGCTGAAAGTCAGAAGTTCTCAAACGTTTCCAAAAGCTCTGTGTCAAATGCGCCCATTGTAACTAATTGATGATTTGGTATTTTTGTGTCTCATATAGATCTAATATATAATCGTTAGCCAATATTTAAAATGTGTAAACAATCTAACATGTATCTCTTATGTAAATGAGGTACCATTCATTTGTATGTTATTCATTTGTAAGTATATACTTGTGGTTTTATATTTATAGGTAAATGTAATGAGGTACATTCATTTGTAGGTTATTCATTTGTAAGTATGTGGTTTTATATTTATAGGTAAGTGGTACTAAAAATCAGATATTACCCATTTATAGATCCTAGATCAACTTATTCAAAAAAAAAGTTTTTTTTTGGGCTCTTCAAAAATAAAAGCAATAAGTTATAGAGGAAAGTCTGACTCCAGAGGATAGGTCATAATCAAATGTAAAAAGCATATACCATAAAATTAAGGCATAGGATAAACCTTTTTCCAAAGTTACCCATCATCCAAGATGTTCTAATTCGAGAAGGGTATGCCAAAGTTGCATGATATATCTATTTTCTCTTTTGTACTTGAGTTGAAATCTTTCGTACTTGAGTTGAAAATCATAGAATAAGATGATATTGTTGGACCTTATTCGTATTTAAGTTAGATAGATTACACATTGAATATAAGTTCATAATTAAGTGTTAGATCCATCGCAACTACACATATTTCAAATCGGTATGAACCTGCAAAACCCCATCATAATAGTAGTTGTCGACCAATTGAAAAGAGTAATAATAATTCACATACAAAAATAAATTAGCGATTAAATATGTATATATAGCATAATACATTACACTCCTAAGTAATTAACGCTATCCATGTAATGCACAATCAAAATGACAGTTTGTAAAGAGCTAAGAGTTCAATATTAATCATGTACTAAAAATGCTCTTGTGGACAAAATGTTACCTGACATACGAGATAGCCTAAGTGAGCAAAAATAAACCGCAAACCAAAAAATCCGAAAAAAACTAGAAAGCTGAACCCAAAACACCGAAGTCGAACAAATAAGTAATAGTGTGGTTTTATATTTTATAAGAAACAAGTATTTTCGGAGTGTGTTAATTTTGCATTCTATACTATAGTGAAATACCACACAACACTATTCGTTAAAAGTACATTATATGAATTTTTTCAATTAAGTTTGAGTAAAATGCATTTTTGGTATATGTAACAATTGGTAAAATATGTTAAAGTTCGGCAGTCAAACTATTGCGAACTCTCATGTGTTAAGACCTATTGTATGTAATTTTGTGTTTATAAAGTGTACTAAAGATATAATACTCATAATTGGGGTGGCTCAACGAATTTAGAGGTTCTAACTAAACAAAAAAGTTAGGGCCCTTCAAGTAACCAAACAGTTTAGAATTTGAGACCTTTAGTTTTATAAACCAGTTCTTTTACCACAAAGTTAAACTTCAACTTGTCTTTATATCCCAAGATATATGTATATATATATATATATATAACACAATAAGCTTTAAAATTAGGAGCCCTTTAGAATTGGGGACCCTAAGCCCTTGCTTAGTTTTGCAAAGGATAGAGTCGGCCCTACTCATAGTTACATTAAGAATGTCTCAATTTGGCCAACAAGTTGTCTATCGCTAAAGATCAAAACAAAAAAAAAAGTAATATTATTTTGCACTAAAAATAAGTTTTTTGCATCTAGTATACTTAGGACCAATATTTGATCAAATTGAATAGATTATATTCCTAGAACTTTGTGGGTATATGTTAGCTATAATAATATGTTATTAGATTCCGAAATGGGCATGTCCATGTTCGAAACCGATGTTTGTCTTAGTCTATATAAAGCGTCCATGTATCTTTTAGGGTTACAACTTTTGAAGCAAGTACAAAGTAGTCCCCCCCTCCCCACCAAAGAACTATTCTATTGCTATTATTAATAATCATTCGACACCTTTTTTATCATTGTCATTTCTTATCCTTAATTCCTCTTGCAAATATAGAATATATCGATCTTTATTGTTTTAACAATTGGTATCAAAGTAAGAGATAGTGTAATTAATTCGTTATTCTTCTATCGATTGAAGGGTTTTGCGTTAGGGTTTTACGATTTTCTCAGATCAATTCTTGTTGTCACAATCGTCTCAATCGATTGTAGATACCAAATCTAGATCTCTAGTTTACCCTTGAACTTGATTCAAGTTTGTACATATGATTCTATATTTTGTTTTCTTGAATTCTCGTTATTATGGCTAACAATGATCTTCGCTCTCTTTCATTCAATCTACCTAGTAGCATCGGTTCAACAACAAGGATTCCTATCCTTTTTCCAAAAGATTATGAAGTCTGGGCACTTCACTTTGAAGATTACGTACTGAGAATCGAAGAACATGGTTCTACAATATGGCATGCATTGATAGCTGAAACATATAAGTATTCAGTAACGAAGAAAGAAGTCAAAACCCAGAAGGATTATAATGAAATCATTGCAGAGAATATCAAGATGATGTGGAATCTAAAAGTAATGAGAATTATTCGATTTTCTCTTCCTCCTGACACATTCTGTGTTGTTAGTGTATGTAATATTGCAAAAGGAATCTGGGATAGTCTAAAGGAATTGTATTTGGGTGATGACGACTTGCAACATTTTGTGCAGACGACACTTTTGTTGGAATTTGGATCTTTTGTACAAAAACCAGATGAGAACTTAGAAAAGACAGCCAATCACTTCATTCACATGTTAAGAAGAATGCTTAAATATAATCTTGAGCGACGTGTTATTGAATAGAAGGTCACGTTCATGAATGGTCTCAGATCTGAAAGGTAGGCTATAGTTTCCACTATTAAAGCACACAAACAATTCAAAAGCTATTCGTTGGCAAAACTCTTAGGTATTTTGAAATCTCACGAAGATGAGGTTGCTAAGGAAGCAAAACTTGTCTCTAATGTTAGATCTTTGGAATTGGTTGGTAAAGGTAAGAAGTCAACTATTGATGATTTCGATACTGATTTTTTGGATGATGAAATCTAAAAAGAAGACAAAGTGTTGCTGGTGTCAAACCAAAAGAAATTATTTAAGAAGAATTTCTCTCGTTTCATAAACAAATACAAGCAGGGAAGCTCAAGTTCCGAAAATCCAAGAGAGGAGGGTTTTATGAACGCTTAGAATAATGAGGAAAAGAAAGAAAAGAAGTTACTAGGTGATTCTGGTTATGACTGTAATTATTTTCATGGAAAGAATCACTTCACAAGGAATGCTTGTTACGAAAGCAGAATGAGAAGAAGGAGAAGGAAAAAACGAGGCCTACTACATTTAGAAAATAGACGAGCTCAGAAAGAAAAGTACATCAAATGCGAAACATTTGTTGATAGTGCTAGAGGAAAGCGATGACGGTAGAGTCATGGTGTGGTTCATAGACTCTGAGGACGATGAGGTAAGGAAACCTACCCTTGGATGGTGTTTTGTGGTAAAGTATGAGAAGCAAGACTATGCAGGCAAGTGTATGATGGTTCAGAGTGGAAATCTAAAAAAATGGGATATGCAACTGATGGTGGAAAAGCATCAGAGAGTTGTTTTGCTGCAAAGACAGTTACGGAGCAGGTGAGCGAGTACGAGAAGGTGATCAATAAGGTACATTAAGTTCTTAAGTCTCTTAATATTCCTTCATCACGTTATGATTCTGAATTGGATGATTTACGTTATAGGATTTCTGATTTTAGTGATAGCTTAAAAAGAACTCGTAGAAGTAATTCTAATCCGAATGATAAACTTAACAGAGTAACTTTTAAGAACGAAGAGAGAAGAATAAAAATAGAAGCATTGGAAGTTGAGCTTACTAGTTCACGAGATGATATTATTTTGCTTAAGAGAGACACTAGAGCACTTTTGAAACAAAGAAACATTTTTTGTTTGATTGCTAAACATTTCTTGTAACATTCTAACTCCCAAGTATAATATTTAATTAAATTATATTCATTTTGTCAGCCCAACTTGATGAGTTGGAGGCCCCAACTCGCTGAGCAGAGATTGAGATGGCCGCATGATTTTTAGAGTTTACTCGACAAGTTGGGGGCCCGAATCAACAAGTAGGAGTTGAGTGTGAAAATCCTAATTTGCAGGGTTTTCCCCCTATTTAAAGGACCTTAAATCCTTTACCTCGCCTCCCTGATCACCTTAACACGCCGAGAGAAACCCTGATCGAACTATTACTGTAACACCCGTATTTCTTGACTAAAGCAATAATGATGAAGTAATACTTTAGGTCAACCATTGTAACTCGTTTTGAAGTAATAAGAATAAATTATATGAATTTATGTGTTTTATACTTAATTATTATAATTTAATAAATTAAGGATAAAAATAAGCATCGATAATAAATATTCGATAAACCTGATATCTATGAAGAAAGTTGTAGAGGTCGAAACAAAGATTCCGGAGATATAAAGAATACCGAAATCCAAGTTATAACGAAGAAGTTATGACATATCGAAGTTTCACGACATAACCGATATGACGTTGTGTGATGTAAAAAGTGAATTTACGATAAAGTGTTTTTTAGCTTTAGTAATCTAAATGGAAGTCGTAGTATACATTATACCGAGAGCGTGCATAAAAAGAATGTACAAATCTGACATCGTATGAGGTAGTTATGAATTTTATAAGATTTGGTATAGCAATATGCAGCCTGAAACTCGAATTTTAGATCGAGCGATTTCTAGCCAACACAACCTAAATGAGAATCGAAGATCTTGTCGATTGTAGTTTAACGGTAAAAAGATAGACGAAAACGGACGCCGGATGAAGATATTATAAATCTTTAACGGATTTTTCCTGTCCCAGCCTGTTAAAATATAACTTTAAAAATAAAGTCAGAATTAGCCGACGAAGTCTAAATAAAAGTTGTAGAGTATAATTTCACCTACGCGTGGATATAAAGAACGTAAAAAACGGAGCATGTATACGAAAGATATACATGTTTTAAGTTTTAGGCACAAACTTCGAAGCTGGAAGAACGCCCAGTGTACCAAGAGGTACACTTAGCGTATATATGTACGCCCAGCGTATGAGATATGTATGCCAAACGTGCTATTGTGTTCACAGTCCGAAATTTGCCATGTAGACCTACTCCATTGCATGGTGCACACGTGTTCGCAGGTTTGACACGTCCGAGATGATCCCTTCCTATGTCCAACATACTCGACATATGCCCAACGTAGTGGCTGGTAAAGTAGTACGCCCCGCGTACCATGTTATTACGCCCACCATAATGGCTATTGAATCAGTACGCCCTGTGTACCTTGATATTATGCCCAAAGTACGTAGAGTCTTCAGACTACTATAAATAGAAAGCGAACCTTAATAAATTTGTTTACAATTTTTATACCCTTTCACCCTCTCCTATCCCATAAACTACCCTAACGCCCCCCCGAAGCCTCGAAAATCACCCCAAGACCCGAAGCACCCGAGGACCTCAAGAAAAAGAGTTTTTGAGTCAAAACTCTGCCCGCACAAAGGCCACTTTTTGAGAAAACCTCTCGGTTTCACAAATAAGATTATCATAGAAAATGAAGTAATTTCCGTCTCACCACCTTATCAAGTGAGTGCATAATTACTTTCATTTTACACATAGATATGAAGTATTTTATATAATTTATGTGCTATGTGTGTGCATACTATCTGTTTGCTTGAGATCTATATTGGATGAAAGATCTAAACTTTTTCTTCAGATATGAACTGTATATGTATTTTATATCTACCAATATGTTGGGTAGAACATGGGTAGATGAAATAGTCGGTGTATGAGACCATGGAGGGGTAAAATGGTCTTTCACCCTTTGCTAGAGCTAGAAAATGGGTTAACTTAACATCCTAAGAGCTGTTGTTATAAAGTGTTAATTAGAGATGATTATGGTATGTAGGCAGAGTCTAGACCAATCGTTAAGTACGAGACCTACTTGCTTACGCACGAGGTGAGTCTTCTCACTATACCTACCTGAGTGGTAATACTGTGTAACCGGAGGGTCTTATTGAGTTACTGACCAGGGGGTCTTATTTGTTTATACTGAGTCATTTGATATCATGCGTTTTGTCTTTGTGATTTATGTTGTATATTATTCTGTGCCTTATTGAGTTAGGACCGGAGGGTCCAAAACGAGTTATGAAACTGGAGGTTCTTCACTGAGATTGTAACATCTAGACTCCCAGGTATAAAAATTTAGAGCTTATAGTCATGTTCTTGACTGAGATAGTAACATCTAGACGCCCCGACATAGTCACCACCGATGCCAAAGAGCTCCAAGACCATTGATTCTAGGTCTGGTGGTCAGTCGGGCCGCACTTGTGGGAAGTGTGGGAAGGCTCACTCGGGGGTTTGCCGATCGAGGAGCGGGTGCCATAAGTGTGGCAATCAGGGTCATCTTGTTAGCTATTGTAGGCAGCATACCCCAACTTTTGGGGTCAGACTTTGTTACCATTGTGAGCAGGTGGGCCATATGAAGGCCCAGTGTCCCCTACTAGCCGCCAAGTTGGCACAGGCTCCTGCATTGGCTACACTGAGGATTACTAACAGGAGTCAGGGTAGAGCAGCATCCGCAAGGGCTTAGGGACGTGCCTTCCAACCTAAGGGAAAGGAGGCCAAGGCAGCACCAGACGTGGTTGATGGTTTTGTTTTATGCTTATGTGTGTTGTACCATGTTAGGTACATTCTTAGTGAACTCCTTATATGCTCTGGTATTATTCGACATGGGGGCGAGTCGGTCGTTTGTCTCTTAGTCATTCATTAGGGAGTTCGGTTTGCCAGTAGGAGAGCTAGAGCGTCCATTGCGAGTCCTTATCGCCAACGAACATGGGGTTTCTGCTTCTTCAGTGTATCGGGGTTGCATGTTGGAGATCTTCGGGGTATGTTTCCCGATAGACTTGATTTTGATTCCTATGGGAGATATGTGTGTGATCGTGGGTATAGACTAGCTTAGTCGCTTCGGTGCCATGATCGACTGCGAGGGTCAGCGTGTGATAGTTCGAACCCCAAGTGGGGGAGAACTGATTATCTTCAGCGAGGGCACCAGATTGGGATCAAGGTTTTGTTCAGCTGCCATGGCTCGACAGTACATTCAGCACGGGTGTGTGGGTTATCTAGCGTATGTGATGGATACGCGAGTCATGGATCAGACCACAGTTTTAGAGGTTCCAGTAGTTTGGGAGTTCGTTGAGCTGTTTCCGGAGGAGTTACTCGAAGTGCCTCCGGAGAGGCAGGTTGAGTTTAGGATCGACCTAGTGCTAGGTGAGGCTCCTATTGCCAAGGTGTCGTACTGGTTGGCACCACCAGAGATGCATGAGGTGTCATCACAACTACAGGAATAGCTGGGCAAGCAGTTCATTCGTCCGAGCAGTTCTCTGTGGGAGCACCGATTCTCTTCATCAGGAAGAAGGATGGTTCGCACCGGATGTGCATTGACTACCGAGAGTTAAATAAGTTAATGGTGAAGAACCGTTATCCACTCCTGATGATAGATGATTTTTTCGATCAGTAGTCGGGAGCATCTTGGTTCTCCAAGATAGACCAGAGGTCCGGGTACCACCAGTTCAGGGTTAGGGAGGTGGACGTGGAGAAGACCGCGTTCCGAAATTGTTATGGACATTACGAGTTCGTGGTGATGCTGTTTGGGCTTACCAACATGCCAACAATATTTATGGACCTGATGAATTGGGTCTGCAGACAGATGCTCGATCACTTGATCATCGTGTTCATAGATGATATCTTGGTGTACTCCAAGACTCGAGAGCAACATGAGAAGGATCTTCGGGAGCTATTGGTAGTCTTGAGGAAAGAACGATTATATGGCAAGTTCTCAAAGTGCGAGTTTTAGTTACGAGAGGTTCAGTTCCTTGGACATCTTGTTAACCAGGAGGGGATTTTGGTTGATTCGGAAAAAATCAAGGCAATTATGCAGTGGGAGGTTCCGAAATCTCCCTCAGATATCAGGAGCTTCTTAGGATTGGTAGGGTACTATCAGAGATTCATATAGGATTTCTCAAAGATTACAGTACCCCTCACTAATTTGACGAGGAAGGGGGTGGATTTTCGCTGGGGCCCCGAGTAGCAGAGGGCATTTGAGACCCTCAGATAGTGACTTTGCGAGGCTCCTGTCTTAACTCTCCTGGAGGGAGTTTAGAATTTTTTAGTGTTCTGTGATGCATCCATAACAGGACTGGGAGTGATCCTCATGCAGAGAGGACACTTGATAGCCTACGCGTAACGGTAGTTGAAGCCGCTCGAGACGAGATACCCTACCCATGATCTGGAGTTGGGAGTGGTGGTATTCGCTCTCAAGGTTTGGAGACATTATATCTATGGGGTCCGTTGTACCATTTACATGAACCACAAGAGTTTGAGACACATCATAGATCAGCCGAACCTGAAGATGAGACAACAGAGGTGGCTTGACATGGTAAAGGATTATGATAACGAGAGCATTTACCATCCTGGTAAAGTGAACGTGGTTGCAGACGCTCTGACCCGCAAGTCAGTTGGATCTTCTACTCTGGCGACATGTATGAGGATATCAGTGGATTCTCCACTAGTGAGTTTGATTAGGGAAGCTCAGGGTGAGAGTATATGACAGGAGAATTGGAAGCTTGAGAGGATTTGGGGTGAGAACACCCGGTTTTTACAGGATAGCAAGGGATTATTGACCCGTTGCGGTCAGATTTTGGTTCCGATGTCTAGTGGGGTCAGACAAATGGTTCTTGCGGAGGCTAATAAGTATCGCTTCTCTATTCCCCCGGGGGCCACCAAGATGTATCGAGATTTTCGATTGAGTTACTGGTGTCCATGCATGAAGAGGGAGATTGCATGGTACGTTGAGAGGTGTTTGACCTGCCGGATGGTCAAGGCTGAGCATCAGAGGCCGCACGACCAACTGCAGCCCCTGGAGATTCCTATATGGAAGTGGGAACTAATCACGATGGATTTTATCACCAAGCTGTTGAGGACGACAAATGGCTTTGACACTATTTGGGTCATCGTGGATCGATTAACCAAGAGCACCCACTTTTTAGCGATACAGGAGAGTTCATTGGCCGAGAAGATGGCCAACTTGTATATCCATGAGATCGTTGCTCGCCATAGGGTGTCAGCCTCTATTTTCTTAGACCAAGATGATCAGTTCGCCTCCCATTTATGGCAGGAGTTCCACGAGGAACTAGGCGTGCGAGTGCGGTCCAGTACAACCTATCATCCGTAGACAGACGGCTAGAGTGAGCGGACCATACAGACTCTCGAGGATATGCTGAGAGCCTGCATTATTGACATCAGTGGGAGTTGGGACTCCTACTTACCCCTTGCAGAGTTCTCCTAAAACAATAACTTTCATTCCAGTATTGGTGCTCCACCATATGAACTATTGTATGGAAAGAGATGTCACACCCCAGTCTGTTGGGGTGAGATTGGTCATAGGGTGATGGGAAGGATAAAGGTAGTTCTACAGACTACCAAGAGGATTCAACAGATCAGACAGCAGCTACAAACCACTCAGTGTCGGCAGAAGAGTTACGCTGATATACACCGATATGAGCTGGAGTTCCAGGTAGGTGACATGGTACTCCTGAAGATCTCACCCTGGAAGGGTGTGATTTGCTTCAGGAAGAGGGGGAAATTAGGTCCCCGATACATTGGGCCATTCAGGATCATTGTTAGGGTTGGTAATGTGGCAAATAGATTGGATCTCCAGAGGAGCTTAGTCAGGCCCACATCAGTTTCCATGTGTCACAGTTACGGAAGTGCATATTAGATGAGGAGGCGGTGGTATCATTAGATGATATACAGGTTAACGAGCGTCTAAATTACGTGGAGAGGCCAGTGGCTATTCTTGGGAGGAAAGTGAAGTATTTACGGAAAGCGCGGGTACCTTCAGTAAAGGTACAGTGGCAGTACCGGAAGGGATCCGAATGGACTTGGGAACCGGAGGCAGAGATGCAAGAGCATTAGCCCGAGTTATTTACCGCAACAGACTTCGAGGATGAAGTCTAGTTCTAGTGGGGGAAAATTTTAATATCCCGACTCCTAGATATAAAAATTTAGAGCTGATAGTCATGTTCTTAGACCTACTCAGCGAGTTGGATGCCCCAACTTGTCGTGTAAAAACGATTCAGGCTACGTGATTTTGGAGGTCTACTCGACGAGTTGGAGGATACTAACTCGATGAGTTGGAGCTGGAAAATGAAACATAATTTCCAGGGTTTTACACCCTTTTTAAAGGGTCATTAGCCTCTCACTGCCTCCCTTTCCGCCCCCCTTGAGCTCAAAAAATCCTAATTGCGTCTACTCTCCAGTTTTGTGTTAAGAAGCTTGGAAGGTGGGTTTTGTGAAGAGAGCTTGAAGTATAAGTAGCTTGGAGCAAGGATAAGGTTGTGGATATGATTTCTACTTCATCTTAGCATCATCTTGAAGGTAACAAGTCGTTTCCTTGACTTCTCTCTAGCTAGATCTCTTCATGCAAAGGTTTAGGGTCATTTCTAGTTTGTTGTGGTGTCATTTTTGGTTTTAGGCATGATCTGAAGTTGTAACTTCATATTTGGACTCCTCTATCCCCTTATAGTCATAAAGTTCTAGCATTTAGCAAGTTATGGCCCTCTCCTTACCTAAAACTTCTTATTTACATTGGTTTTGGCCTTTATGACCTTGAATGCACGTAAAGTTTGCAACTTTACGTGGTAACTACGCCCTAGGTGGCTAGATCTACCATTTGGAGCTTTAGAGTAGCTTGAAATCGTCTGGATAAGAAGTGGACTACATGAACTCGACGAATGGGATAAGCCAGCTTGATGAGTCTAGACAAGTTTCCCCATTTTCTAGATTCGGCATGAACTCGACGTGTTAGTAAGAAAACTTGACGAGTAGATAGGGTTTTTCCTGATCATCTGAACATTCCATGGCTTCGATGAGTTGGATAGCCAACTCAGCAAGTCAACTCTAATTTGTGCGACGAGTTTTGAAGAAACTCGACGAGTCTGTAGGCTGCACTGGACGAGTTGGGTCAACATGGCCTGTTGACCTTAACCAATGACTTTGACTTTGACCCAGGGTTGACCAATTTGACTTCTGAGGATATTTATTTAAATTGGACATTTATGGAAGTGGTTTACTAGTGGATATAGGTGACTGAGTGTGGAGCTGCATTTGGAGAGGTGACATTATCATCCCGAGCTACTTGTGAGGTGAGTTTTCCTCACTATACTCAAGGGTCTAAAGCACCAAGGCTAACCCTTTTGGATTATTATCCTAATATGTTATATGCTCGAGTATCGTATGATCTGTTAGATCAGTATCCTGGTAGATAGGATGATGTTTTGCTATTATGATCTGCTAGATCGGTATCCCAGTAGATTGGATGTTATTATGTTGTCATGATCTGTTAGATTATATTGTCTATCCATAGACTGTTATGTGATTATCTGATATATGTTCACATGTTTGGTTGGTGGTTGAGGCTTATCTACTTAGTGTGGTAGCCAACATATTGAGGCATTCCAACTTGATGGTTGTGGGCCATGAGTATTCCATCCCGATGATGATTGGACTCGTAGTATGTGGGCATTCCAACCCGATGGTTGTGGGCCGAGGGTATACCATCCCAAGGATGATTGGACCCATAATATGTTGGCATTCCAACCTGATGGTTGAGGGTCTGGGGCATTCCAACCCGATGGTTAATTGGACCCATAGTATGTTATTATTATATGTGTGTTACTTGTTGTATGGGTATTTTGGGGGAAGTCACTAAGTTTCGGGCTTACAGTTTTGGATTTTGTTTCAAGTACTTTAAATGATCACGGGAAGGCGAAAGCGTGATCATGCACCTCCTCACATTTTATGACCTTGAAAAACACTTTGTAATAACTAAATGGTTTTGAATGGTTGAAAAAGTTTTAAATTGGCCTGATTTTTATGGATGTTGCAGAGATACCGGACTGGGGGGTCCGACCCGAGCTGTGAGACTGGAGGGTCTTCATTGAGACACATGACCGGAGGGTCCTAATCGAGAGATAGCCATGAGAGGCTAATTATTTGTGTGTGGTATTTTGGGTAATTCACTAAGCTTCGTGCTTACAGTGTTGTGTGAAATGTGTTTCAGGTATCTCTCAAGATCGCAGGAAGGCATCGGCTTGATTGTACACACTTGCTAGAGATTATGTTTTTGAGGATTCTGGGATATTGTCAAACATTTTTATTGAATTGTGTTATGAACAAATTATAAATTAAGCTTGGGAAAGTGAAATTGTGATTTGTGGGGTTTTTAAATATGAAAATTTTATTTGAAAATTTAGAGCGTTACAAGTTGGTATCAGATCATTGGTTTGAGGGATTCAGATGTACCCTCGGGTATGTCTGGCCTCAAACTGAGGATTTGAGAATATTTTCTAAAAAGAAATGATTTTTCTAAAAATGAGAAGGAAATTTTAAGAGGAAAGGAGATGGAGTAGTGTGTACAATTAGCCATAGCCCTAACGGTGATTTCCCAAAAGACCATTATTTGTTTATACTATGAGAGACTTATGATACATTAGAGTTGTATATTAGATGATAGGCTAGGTATTTCTAGAATTTAGAGCTGGAGTTGCCTGATTCATGATGCCTTAGCCTAGGGGATGCTATTAATTGATATTATCAATTATTTTCTCTGTGTATGTGCTGAGTAGGAGTACCTAGCAGGAATCTTTTATAGAGAGCTTTGAGTCGAGGAGTAATCTAGGAGAGATACCTAGATGTGGATTGAGAAATCTACTAAGAGAGTAGTTTGATATCCGCGAGGGATAGAGTACTTGATAATTAGGATCCTAGGAGGAGGACTTGGGGTGACTATGGGTTGGTGTGGAAGGTAGTATTGCGCTCGTATTACTAAAAGCACCAGATTTGTATGCGATCCAAGTTAGTAGCTTAGGATGCTAAGGAGCATGTAGCGGTTGGTAATCGAGTGTGTATTTGAGCTAGTCACTGATGATTTTTGTGTTTGTGTTTCAGAGAGACTATGGTGATTACCCGCAACAACCCCGGGGGCAGAGGTACTAGTGATGAGGAGATCCACATGATCATTGCTGAGGAGATGGCCGCAACTATCAGGGTAGCCATACCAGAGATGTTCGGTTCTATTAAGACCACACTGGCGATACGCTGCTGTCACAGAGGCTATTGCTACCGTAGCGATCGCAACCGAGGTTGCTGTAAGGACATAGGGGTAACTCATTGTTGTTTCGGGAATTCAGCAACACGAAGCCACCAGAGTTTGACGGGACCTAGGACCCAATATCTGACGTGAGATGGATCTCTGACATTGAAGGGTGTTTCTATACGTTTTCATGCCTGGAGCATTTGAGAGTCCGATTTGCATTGAACCAGCTTCACTTGGGAGCAAAGGACTGGTGGATGTTCGCAACGACTAATTTCACTCCTGCAGATCACGCTGCAGTGACTTGGGAGAGGTTCCAGTTGTTCAAAGATGAGTATGTTCCCCATGTGGAGAGGGAACGTTTGGCCCATGAGTTTTTGTCTCTCAAGCAGAATACTAAAACAATGATAGGGATTACGAAGATGTTTGATGAGAGGGTGTTGTTCTTCCCTTAGCACATATCTACTGAGCAGGCACATGTGAGTTGCTATTTGATCATTTTGAAGAGAGATATTCAGGAGTTTATGGCGAACTTGTCATATCGGACATTGGCTGAGTTGTAGACCAATGCCCGAAGGAGAGAGATTGAGTTGGAGATTCAGGCCAGAGACGAGGGAGAGCATGAAGGGAGAGATAGGAGACCAATAAAGTCACAACCGGCAACGAAGCGGGCCAAGCCTGCTGATTTGAGAGCAGGAGGCCAGAAGGGCCGCACTTGTGGTGAGTGCGGAAAGAGTCATGAGGGATCTTGCTGAATAGGGATTTGCTACAAATATGGCAAGGAGGGGTATATGGGGAATGACTTCCCCAAGGGATTTTCGGTTTGCTTTCATTGCAACCAAACTGGACACTGGAAGTCCGAGAGTCCTCAGCTCACCCAGGGATCAGCCCATGCTTCTACTCCTGCTGCTTTACGTGTTATTGATGGTCGGTCAGGGAAGGCCGAGGCTCTGAGAGCTCGTGGGAGAGCAATCCAGCTGACTGCAGCGGAGGTCCGTGTAGTGCCTGATGATGTTGCTGGTACGTATCTCCTTATTCATGTTATTTTGGGATTTGTTTATGCTTATACTGAGTTGCATATACATACTTTTCTTGTGAGTTATGTGCCTGACTTGGTGTTATTTGACTTGGGTGTGAGTCAATCTTTCGTATCCTTATCCTTTAGTTGTCACATTAGTGTTAGACGCGAGGCATTGAGTCGATCGCAAAGGGTTTCTATAGTCGATGAACATGTGGTTTTTTCCAATGATGTATTCCAGCGATATGTGTTAGATATTTTCGGTGTTGAGTTTTAGATAGATCTGGTGATGATAGAAATGGGTGATGTCTGTGTCATAGTGGCTTGGATTGGTTGAGTCATTTTGGAGTCGCGATTGACTGTGAGTGTTAGATGGTGACCATATGATACCCTAGTGGGGGAGTACTTATTGTGTATGGCGAGGTAACTAGATCGGGATCAGCCATCTGCTCTGCCACCAGGGGGAGCCAAAGTCCACACCAGGGGTGCATGGGCTTTTTAGCATACGTGATGGATACACGAGTTGCCACCGAGAGGCTGAGTTCTATTTCCGATGTTCCAGTAGTGTGTGAGTTCCCGGATGTTCTGAGGAATTTCTGGGTGGGCCTCTTGAGAGATAGGTGGGGTTCCGGATCGATCTGATTCCGGGTGCGGCGCCTATTACAAGGCACCTTATCGGCATGCTTTGCCTGAGATGGAGAAGTTGTCCTTGTAGCTCTAGGAGCTGTTGTGGAAGGGTTTTATTAGACCGAGTAGCTCATCGTGGGGAGTACCGATCCTTTTTGTCAAGAATAAAGATGGTTCACACTGGATGTGCATTGACCACAAGGTGTTGAACAAGCTGACGGTCAAGAACCGTTATCCACTACCAAGGTTCGACAATTTGTTTGATCAGTTGCAGGGGGCGTCTTCGTTTTCTAAGATTGATTTGAGATTTGGGTATCATCAGATGAGAGTATGCGCGAAGAATATTCAGAATACGGCCTTTCAGACTCGTTATCGCTAGTACAAGTTTGTGGTGATGGCTTTAAGGGTCACCAATGCACCGGTAGCGTTCATGGACCTCATGAATCGGGTGTGCAGGCCCATGTTGGATCGGTTAGTGATCGTGTTCATCGATGACATTTTGGTGTACTTGAGGTCTAGGGAACTACATGAGGAGCATCTATGGGAGATTCTTGGGGTATTGAGGATGGAGTGGCTCTATGCCAAATTCTCCAAGTGTGATTTATGGTTACGAGAGGTCTATTTCCTGCGACACCTCGTTAACCAAAATGGGATTTTGGTCGACCCGAACAAGATTGAGGCAGTTATGTGCTGGGAGGTGCTGAGATCCCCATCCAAGTTCAAGAGTTTTTTGGGTCTAGCAGGTTACTATCGGAGGTTTATCAAACATTTCTCCAGGATTTTCATTCCTCTCACCAGATTGACAAGGAAGGGTGTTACTTTTATCTAGGGGGGGGGGGAGCAGCAGGCTTCATTCGAGACTCTCTGCCATAGACTGGGAGAAACTCCGATGTTATCCCTTTCGGAGGGAGTACAGGACTTTGTAGTCTACTATGATGCATCTATATCGGGGATATGTGTTGTGTTGATGCAGAGGGGACACGTAATAGCATATGCATCGAGGTAGCTGAAGCCTCACGAGATAAGGTGTCCCACCCATGATTTGGAGCTGGGGGCGGTGGTATTCGCCCTCAGGATTTGGTACTACTATCTTTATGGTGTCCAATGTACCATATACACGGACCATAAGAGCCTGAAGTACCTTATGGATCAGCCCAACCTGAATATGAGACAGAGGAGGTGGTTGTATGTAGTGAAAGACTATGACTATGAGATTTTGTATCACCCTAGCAAGGCTAATGTGGTAGTCGATGCCCTAAGTCGTAGAGTAGCAAGTGCTTTGATCCGAGATGTGTGCATGAGGAATACAGTGATGAATCCAGTCTTAGATACTATCCGAGAGGCCCAAGTGGTGGCCATGAGACCAGAGAACCGTAAGATAAAGCGGGTGATCGAGTAGATTTTTGAGTTTGAGACTGACAGTCGGGGACTTATGACCTTCCGTGGACGGATATGGGTGCCATATACGGTTGGAGCTTGACGTATTTTGATGGAGGAGACCCATAGGTCGAGATTCTTGATCGATCCGGGGGCCACCAAGATGTATTTGGACTTAAAAAGGGATTATTTTTGGCCCTGTATGAAGAGAGATGTGGCATGGGTTTTCGAGAGATGCTTAACCAATCATTAGGTCAAGGAAGAGCACCAACGACCCCATGGCCAGTTCCAGCCTTTGCAGATTCCCCTGTGGAAGTGGGAACAGATCTCCATGGATTTTATTACCAAGTTACTGAGGACTGCGCGAGGTGCCGATGCGATATGGGTGATTGTAGATTAGTTGACGAATAGTGCTCACTTCTTGGCCATAGTAAGAGCTCTTCTGTGGAGAAATTGACCGAGATCTATGTTCGAGAGGTGGTGGCACAACACAGGGTGCCAACATCGATAGTTTCAGATCGGGCTGTTCGTTTTACTTCCAGGTTTTGGAAGAAATTTCATGAGGCGTTGGGTACCCGGTTGCATTTCAGCACTGCTTACCACCCATAGACATACGAGCAGAGCGAGCAGATGATTTAGATGCTCGAGGACATGCTACACGCATGTTTTATGGACATCAATGGAAGTTGGGACACTTATTTTCCCTTGGCTGAGTTTTGATACAACAACAACAACCATCACTCCAGTATCAGTATGCCTCCCTTTGAGCTTTTATATGGGAGGAGGTGCCAGACTCCATCTGTTGGGGAGAGGTAAGGAAGAGAGTGATGAGGAGCACTGAGATAGTGCTGAAGGTGACAGAGCAGATCTAGTAGGTTAGACAGAGGTTACTGTCGGCCCAGAGTCATTAGAAGAGTTACGTAGACCGATGACGTTCAGATCTAGAGTTACAGGTCGGAGATTTTTCCCTCCTGAAGGTATCCCCATGGAAAAGCATAATCCGATTCAGAAAGCAGGTCAAGTTGGGCCCTAGAAACATCGGTCCTTTCAGAGCAATCGATCGAGTGGGTAAGGTAGCTTATCGATTAGAGCTGCTAACAGAGTTGACCTAGATTCATAACACCATCTATGTGTCCCAACTGAGGAAGTGTGTAGCCAATGAGACAACAATTGTAACAGCCCAAAATCTCAAGTATTGTTAAATTGCATTTTGGGGTGTTTAAAGGGGAGACTCGGCGAGTTGGAGCCAGACTCGCCGAGTAGGGTCGCAGATTTGGTCGCGGGTTCGCGACTGGACTCGACGAGTCCAGGTATGGACTCGGCGAGTCGACGCTGTTCAGCGGAAACCCTAGCCGTTTCGTATTGGGTCGTATATAAGGATTGTTATGTCATCAGTTCACGTCTTTTGGCCGATTGAGGAGAACCCTAAACGACTGTGGCATCTAGAGCAAACTTGAAGGCCATTATTGACTTTGAAGGAATTGTGGTGCAAGAAGAGGAAGGATTTTGGCCAAAGGAAGATCAAGGGGGTCGAGTTCTGAGGTTTGGGGACACAGAGAGTACGTTTTCAAGTTATGTTTCGGATCATTCCTATTATTTTGATGTGTACACGAATTTAGGGTTTATGAAACCCATTTGGAGATTAGATGGATTGTTGTGTCGTTACCCAATGTTTATAACCTTGTATTAGGACCCTTAGAGATCCAGAAGGTCCCATGTTTGTTTATTCGGGAATATATGTATCTCAGGAAGCAGTTCGATCGACTGCATGGCGTGGACTCGCCGAGTCGGATGAGCAGACTTGGCGAGTAGCTTGAAGATTTACTGGGACTCGCCGAGTGTGTTCTTCAGACTCGGCGAGTAGAGTCGGGGTGGCCCCGCGATTCTTCCACGAGGACCTCGTCGAGTCAAGAGGGATACTCGACGAGTAGAAAGGGAACATTCAGGAATTTGTGAGGACGACTAGACTCGCCGAGTCGCCAGGGTACTCGCCGAGTCCAGTTGAGATGGCCGTTGACCAGAGTTGACCGGTGTGAATTCTTAGGGTCAGTTAACATGGAAGATAGAAGTATTAATGAAGACATATATGATGTTACAGGGAGCTTGTAGCTCGGAGGATCAAGTGCAAGGGATTTCAGGAGTTGTTATCTTCCAGCGTCCGCGAGGTGAGTTTTCTCACTATACTGTACCCGGAAGGGTTTGATTGTGTGACCGGAAGGTCAAGTATGTTATGTGTTATGTTTATATGCTATAAATGGAAAGTTAGCTGCTACGTGTGATATACATGTTTATATATGGGCCGGAAGGCAAAGTATTATGTGACAGAAAGGTCAGGTATGATATAGGATGTATGTGCTTTATGTGTTAGAGTATGTTACGGGCCGGAAGGCAGGTTGATATATGATATATGTGCTTTATGTGTTAGAGTATTTGTGTTATGTGTTATATATGTGTATAGGCCGGAAGGCAATTATTCTATGGGCCGGAAGGCAATTATCTTATGGGCCGGAAGGCAATTATTTTATGGGCCGGAAGGCAATTATCTTATGGGCCGGAAGGCAATTATCTTATGGGCCGGAAGGCAAATATCTTATGGGCCGGAAGGCGATTATCTCATGGGCCGGAAGGCATTGTGCAGGGGACCGGAAGGTCAGGGCCTGGAAAGGCGTACGTGCGTAAGGTGTATATTGGGGAACTCACTAAGCTTCGTGCTTACGTTGTTTATGTTATGTTGTTTCAGGTTCTTACAGTAACGCGGGATGGCAACGGTTCGATTGTACACACCGAAGAAAGAGTTATATTTTGGAGGATCCTGGTCTTCTATTATAATGAAACTGAAACTATGTTTTGTAATTCGAATGTGAATAAGATGTTAAACAAGTGTTTTAATATTAAATTGATTATTTAAAATGAAAAATTTTGTCTTAAAAATAACGGTGTTACAACAATGGTCCCTTTAGAGGACATTCAGGTTGATGATCGCCTTAACTACATTGAGAAACCGTTGGTGATTTTGGATAAGAAGGTAACAGTCTTGAGGAATAAAGAGGTGAACTTGGTTCAGGTTAAGTGGCAACATCGGAAGGGATCTAAGTGCACTTGAGATCCGAATTTTGAGATGTGTGAGCAATACCCAGAGTTGTTTCCGGAGGATGACTTCGAGGGTGAAGTTTGATTCTAGTGGGGAAAAATTATAACATCCCGACTCCCAGGCATAATATTTAATTAAATTATATTCATTTTGTTAGGAAAAATCGACGACTTGGATGCCCTAACTCGCCGAGTAGAGATTGAGATGGTCGCATGATTTTTAGAGTCTACTCGACGAGTTGGGGGGACCAGACTCGACGAGTAGGAGATGAGTGTGAAAACCCTAATTATCAGGGTTTGCACCCTATTTAAAGGAGCTTAAGTCCTTTATCCCGCCTCCCTCATCACCTTACATGCTGAGAGAAACCCTAATCGAGCTATTACCATCTGTGAGAGAGGGGGGGGGGTAATGTTGTATGTTTTTTTGAATTCTTGGAAGGAGTTTGAGGAGAAAAAGGCTTGGAACGCGAAGGAGCCCTTAGATCAAGTATTATTTTAGTATTAGCTACCATTTGGAGGTAAAAAGCCATCACCTTGACCATTTGATTGTTAGATCTCTTCGATAGGGATTTTGTGGCCATTTCCATCTTTTCTTTGAGTCCTTTAGTTGCTTGAGCATGCCTTGAATATAAGACTTTAGATTTGGACAATATGAGGTCCCTTAGGCCAAAAAGGTTCAAGCTTTATCAAGCTTTGGCTAACTTTCATGCCTTAAACCCTCTATTGAGATTTGGGTTGGCAAGCTTAGCCCTATTTGCCATGCATGAATGTAAAGCTTGCAGCTTTACGTGGTATTTCACACTTAGAAGGCTAGATCTAGAGTATGGGGCCTTAGTTCTGCTTAAAAATGTCTGACTGAGAGAATTGACTGAAGGGACTCGACGAGTTGGTTAGGGTTTTCCTCGATAGTTTGGATGCATTACGAACTCGTCGAGTTGTTGAGACAACTTGGCAAGTTGAGTTGGATTTTCCCGATTTTTCAGAAGAAATGAAGGAACTCAATGAGTCGCATAGATGAACTCGATGATTTGGGTCAACATGGATTATTGACTCGAGTGTTGACTTTCGTTGACTTTTAGGGTTTGGTCGAGTTACGGATTATGGAGACCATTGAGGCGTAAGATGGTCTTTCACCCTTTCCCAGAGTTAGAAAATAGGTTAGCTTAACATCCTTAGAGTTTTTATAAAGTGTTAATTAGAGATGATTATGATATGTATGCAGAGTCTAGACCGATAGTTGAGTACTAGACCTACTTGCTTACATATGAGGTGAGTCTTCTCACTATACTTACCTAAGTGGTAATACTATGTGACCGGAGGGTCTTATTGAGTTACTGACTGGAGGGTCTTATTTACTTGTACTGAGTTATTTGATATCCTGCATTTTGTCTTAGTGATTTATGTTGTATATTATTCTGTGCCTTATTGAGTTAGGACCGGAGGGTCCAAACCAAGTTGTGAGACCGGAGGGTCTTCACTGAGATACCGGACTGGAGGGTCTGACCCGAGCTATGAGACCAGAGGGTCTTCACCGAGACACATGATCGAGGGTCCTTATCAAGAGATAGCCATGAAATGCTAAGTATTTGTGTGTGGTATTTTGGGGAACTCACTAAGCTTCATGCTTACAGTGTTGTGTGAAATATGTTTTAGGTACCTCTCAGGATCGCGGGAAGACACTGGCTTGATTGTATACACCAGCTAGAGATTATGTTTTTGAGGATTCTGGGATATTGTCACACATTTTTATTGACTTGTGTTTTGAACAAATTATAACTTGAACTTGAGAAATGTGAAACTGTGATTTGTATGATTTTTAAAATTGAAAATTTTATTTCAAAATTTATAGCGTTACATTTATATTTTAATATTACTATGTTCCATTTTGATTGTGAAATTAGTACATGTTTGCAAAAAAATGATTTTACCTTTTCATGAACTAAAAGAAATGAAAGTGATGCCGAATGCTATAAATGTGAATCAATTCTTTCTTCAGATGATGTTTCAGATTCTTACAGGGTTGGACTTGAGAAAATAGAAGAATATATCCAGTCCAAAGAGCATAAAAACATGTTGAAAGATGTTTCTCTGCAACAAATTGAATTTAGAAAATACTCTAGATTTTGAGAATATTTCTAAATTCGATGAAAGTGAAATGAGTGAAATATCAGTAGAGGATGAAGTTGATTATTTTGCTTTTGTACAAAATTTTGACAAACCAAAGAAAAACTTAATTTCTGAAAACTCAATCGATTTTATTCGAATTATTGAAAATAAAGGCTCAAAAGTTTTGAAAGTAGAAGCAACCATTTTTCCTAAAGTTCAAATAGTTCTAAATCAAGTTTTTGTTAAGAAAGGACTGAACAAAAATGATACTTATGAATTAACGTCCTTGGTTACCGATGATAATGCGAAAGGGTGTGATGAATTCTTCTGGTCAAAGACTATAGACAATGTAGATGAAACAAAAGGTCTTTCAGAAATTACCTCTTGGAAAACAAAACGGAAATAGTTTCAAAACCATTAAATCATGTGGACTTTTGTTATAATAAGAATGAAACACCAATTAGAAAGGAAAAACCAAAAGCTAACATTCACAAATCCGCTAAGGAATTAATCACAAAGAAAAGATAGTTGGATACTAGATAAAGAAAGAATTTGAGTGAAAGGAAGCGTTTTTGGAAGAAAATGAATTCCAATCAAAGTTCTATCTGTACGTCAAGATTTTCTAATCAAAATACAGATTTATCTAAAATTCCGAAACAAAAGTCAATTTGTTCTTCCAATCAAAGTTGTTCACAATTGTAACGGATTTCAAAACCAATTACTAAATCAAAAGATTTTAAGGTTAAAAAAAATTGTTTCAAAACTAGAAATTACTCTCAACGAATACGAAGCAAAATTGAAAAAGGAAGAAAAAGAGTTTTAAAAAAGAATGACTCCAAATTTCAAAGAATATATTCAACGAAAAGCCAATTTTGTTGAAATTAATTTTTGTGACAACAAATTTAAGATTTTTAAAATGGATAAAGGGATGAATAGTACTTTGAAAAGAAAATCCTTTTGGGTTGACAAAACAAAAATTTTCCCTGTTTAAAAGAAATCCTCACAAGGACCCTAGGTTGGTTTGGGTTCCTAAAACTCTCTAAATTTTGCATGTTATACGTGATGAACAATAAGATTCCAAATGGTACATAGATAGTGGTTGTTCTCGTCACATGATAGGAAGGAAAGAGGATTTATGAGGGTTTCAGACTTTAAAGGATGGTAGAAAATTGAAGTATGGAAACAACGACACTAGAGAAATAAAAAGATACAAAATGATCACAAATGGCGAATTTCACAATTCGAAAGGTAGGTTATGTTGAGAGCCTACAACACAATTTAATCGGTGTTTCTCAATTGGTTGTAGGTACAGGTCTAATAGTGTATTTTGATGAACAAGGTTCAGAAATTATAAAAAAGAAATCCAAAGTTGTTCTTCTGAAATCTAGAAGGCAAGGAGAGATGTATCCTCTAAATCTAAATCCGATCCAAGGAAAACCCTCTATCTGCTTACCTATGAAAGCCTTTTCAGATGGTAGTTGGTTATGGCACAAATGACTTTCTCGTCTAAACTTCAAGGATATCAACAAGCTCGTAATTGGTGATCTCGTATGCGGACTACCTCTTCTAAAATTCGAAAAGGATCACTTATGTGCTGCCCATGAGCTCGGAAAACAAAGCATGAAAAGTCATTCATACAATATAAATACCAAAATCATTGAAACGCTGGAATTATTGCACATTGATCTATGTGGTCCTTCAACCATTGAGCGTATTAGTGGTAAAAAATATATTTTGGTTATTGTCGATGATTTTTTTGGATTCACCTAGGTATTCTTTCTTACACAGAAATCCAAGACAACACTAAAGCTGGTAAATTTCATCAAGCAGGTTGAGCCATAATTATGAAATTCGGTTCATGAAAATTTGTAGTGATAATGGTTCGAAATTCAAAAATCACGCATTTGAGGAATTCCCGATTGTCAAAGCGATTTCTCACAATGTCTTTCCGCCTTACACTCCATAGCAGAACGGTGTAGTTGAAAGAAGAAATCACTCTCTTTGTGAAGCTACAAGGACAATACTGTCATTTGCGAATCTTCCTTTGTATTTATGGGTTGCTTCTATTGCGACTGCTTGTGTTACTCATAATTGTTGCTACATCAACAAATGATTTTTGATTACTCCATATGAAATTCTGAACAATCAGAAACCAAGAGTTAAATTCTTTCATGTGTCTGGTTCCAGGTGCTTCTTATACAACTCCAAAGAAAATAGGAACAAATTCGATGTGAAAGCTAACTAAGGATTTTTTTTTTGGGGTATTCATTGACATCAAAGGCATATCGAGTTCTGAACAAGAACTCAAAGAAGACTGAGGTAACCTACTACGTTACATTTGATGACAATTACATGAGGAAATATCAAAGAAAAGATTGTCAATCTAAGGAAAATTTCCATGAACAAATTCTATAACTATTCCTCTTATGAATTTATATGACGATTTTCGAAATTTGATTAATGAACCAGACCAAGCAATTTCCTCAGACTCAAATGCAAAAGACAATCAAGAGGTTGAATTGATCAAGATTGTTGATGACGTTGCTAAAGATATGGAGATTCCTCCTGAGCAACCAATTCCGAATGATCCTCAGACATAACCTTTTGATGCTCCAATTCAGTGGGAGCTCCACTCAGAACTTCAATAATGATGTTCCTCTCCAGGGGGAGAATTCAATTTTGAATGTAAGGTCAGATGAAAACTTCTAGGGAGAGAATAATGAAAATAATGAATCGGATGAACAAGAGGAATTTGAAGATGTTTTTGCTGAAATTGATCCAGGCTATGATCAGAACTATCCTCTAATGACAAAATGACCAAAGATCATTCTCCATCTTGTAACATCCCAAGTTTTGTTATTTGTAGTCCATGGGAATGGAAAGGTAAAGTCTTGAAGAGCCTAAGGGCTAAATTGTAAGTTTGGGATCAGGAAGAGTACGCTGTACATACATAAGGGTACGCTGAGCGTACTCATAACAGGAGGAAACCATAATGTCTTGGCTTGGGGGCTATATAAACATCCTTAAGATTCATTTCTCTCCTCCTTCTCAGCCTCCATCTTCCAGAAACATCCCAAAACCCTAATTCTTGTGTGAGAGTGTGACTTGGTGGGTATTTTGATCTCTTGGAGGTAAACGCATTACACCAAGAAGTTTGAGAAGAATATTGGCTTGAAGCTCTGAAGTTGGTGTGTGTTCTAGAAGCTCCTGAAAATAAAAATCTTGAAACTTTATTCTTGTATGAGTTAGATCTAGCCATTTTAGCTTCATGGAAGCATTCTTGTCCCAAAAAGTCCCAAAATGGTGCATGTCATGATTTGGACGTGATGAGCTGTCCCTTCAGACTCTTGAAGGGGTTATGAGTGTAAAAAATGAGGTCCTAATTACTTAGGTGTCCCATGAATGCATTAAGAAGGTCTGAATGGATTAAGACCTTAGATTAAGAGCTTTCTGGACGTACAAAGTGATAAAGTTCGCGACTTTATGAGTCCTAGGAATATTTGGTCGATGGATCTGAAGTTTCGGCTTAAGTGCTTAAGCCATTAAGCACTTATGAGTGTTTTTGTTCAGCTCGCGTACGCCCAACGTAGGTAGAAGTACGCCCCGTATACCGAGTCAATGGCCCGTTTTCTAGTCAATAGGAATCAAAGTACGCCCCGCGTACCAGAGGGGTATGCCCAACATACGTCCTCTGTTGGGGGGTTTTTGATATTGTTCTTCGAGTTTGGGTTGTCTATGGACTAGTTGGACTTTGACCTTTGCTGGACATTATGGGTAAGGTGTTTTGGGCCAAGTCTTAGTTTTGGGTCTTGGATGTAGCCCTAATTAGGTAGTTGGGCCCATTTTGGAAAGTTGGGCCAATGTTAGGCCATGTTATATGGACTTGGATCATGGGTTTGGTTTTGGGTCTTGGCCCTAAATTAGAGGAAATCAAATTGGCTATTATTGCATGAGTGATTCTTGGTCAAGATTTATACACCCGTGTGTTGACTCATTATTTGCTATCCTGGATAGTTCGGGATTATCAGTGAGATGGTGGTTCGGGATCTGCTTCTTCGGTTCAGATCGACATTTCAAGGTCAGTTATCCTCACTATATCACAAGGTTTAAGGCACCAAGGCCGGCTCTTTCTCGGATTGTATACTTGTATTGGTTTGATATGCGTATTGATCTATTAGATTAACGTCTTGGTAATTAGGATGATATTATGTTAGTGACCTGGTTTTGGTCGGTACCCTGGTATATAGGATGGTATTATGTTAGTGACCTGGTTTAGGTAGGTATCCTAGTATATAGGATGGTTCTATGTTAGTGACCTTTAGGTCGGTATCCTGGATAGGATGTTGCTATACTATATGATCTGTTAGATCGGTTTCTTATATATGGACTGCTTTGTGATTATCTGTTTGTGTACACATGATTGTTTGGCATGGGGTTTGGTTTGAGCCGGGTCCCGCTTCGTGCTGTAGGCCAACATACCCGGGGCAGAACGGATAGACTACAGACCCGGGAAGGCACATAGTCAGGCCGAAGGCCCGGTGAGTAGTTCGGATATGCTGAAGGCCCTGCAAGGGCGGTCTAGATGTGCCGAGGCTCAGAGAGTGGACCAGATATATTGAAGGCCCAGTGCGGGCGTTCCAGTCATATTGTACACTCAAAGAGTGGACCAGGTGGACTGAAGGCCTGGTGCGGGCGGACCAGTCACTCTGTAGACTTGAGATGCATGGTTGTTCTGTGCGTGTTATATGATATGTTTATGGTTATATGAGGTTGGTATTTTGGGTGTAACTCATTAAGCCTTCGAGCTTACATTTATCGATTATTGTTTTAGGTTTGGCGGATGATCATGGGAAGGCGAAGGCGTGACCGTACACTTTCCTCGATTTATTATTATGATTTCTGGGAACTCTAATATGAAACCGTTTTGGAAACCTTTTTGTAATAGCTATTGGAATTTTAAATGTTTTTTAAATTTTAAATTTTGGCAGGATTTTTTTGGGTGTTACACATCTGAAGTGATCGGAGATTCTTATTCAAGAGTTCTTGTGCTCAACTAAAATCAAAGCAAATTGCACTATTTTCTAAAATGAAATTTTGCATGTTTAACTCCTTCATTTCGAAAATTGAGCATAAAAGTATTAAAGTGTAACATCCATAAAAATCATGCCAATTTTGAACTTTTTAAAACATAAAAAAATCATGAAGTTATTACAATTTGTTTTCAAAATAGTATCATATCAGAGTTCCTAGAAATCATAATCAAAACCGAGGAAGTGTATGGTCACGCCTTCGGGTTCCCGCGATTATCTGAAGTACCTGAAAAAATAATCGATAAATGTAAGCTCGAAGGCTTAGTGAGTTACCCCCAAAATACCAACACCATACATATATAACCATATCATATAAAAATATAAGCAAACAACATGCATAATGAGCCTTCAGCCTGACTGGACCGCCTCACTGGCATTTAGCCTATCTGGACCGCTCTCCAAGCCTTCGACACGTCTGGATCACCTCGTAGGGCCTACAGCCTATCCGGACCATTCGTTGGGCCTTTGGCTTGACTGAATCCCTTTGCAGGGCCTTCAGTTTATCCAAACCGCCCTAGGTATGTTGTCCTTCAGAACAAAGCAGGACTGCCTCAACCCAACCCACAATCAAACAAACATGCTCACCTAGATATCATACGCTAGCATATATAACAATCAAATTCCTCTAACATATCAATAATCATAGTAACATCCTATAACCAGGATACAGACCTAACCGGTCACTAACATAGCATCATCCTATATACCAGGATACCGACCTAACCAAGTCACTAAGCATATTACCATCCTACCTACCAGGATGTATATAAATAAGCATATCATGCAATAACCCATATACAAATCTGTAAAGGGTTGGCATTGGTGCCTTCGACCTTGTTAGTATAATGAGGACAACTTACCTATCAACTTTTGACTCGAAGTGATAAGCTCAAACTCTTGGATCACCGCTACAAACTCCACCACCCATATTCACCATAGAACCATATTCATAAATTTCCTATTTCCCAAAATGCCCCAGAAATCAACTAGTCAACCCTTGGTCAAAGTCCAAGTCAATGGTCAAGGTCAACAGTCCATGTTGACCTGACTTGTCGAGTGTAGTTCATCGACTCGTCGAGTCCTTCCTAAAATCAAGAAATCATGAAATCCCCAGTTGACTCATCGATTTTTCCCTAAAACTCGCCGAGTTCATGCGTGTCTAAATGTTGGGAAAACCCTAGTTGACTCGCCGAGTCACCCTACTGGCTCGATGAGTCCATGCAGAAGTCCTTGCACGTCAATCTTTATTGGACTCGCCGAGTTGACCATGCAACTCTTCAAGTCCCTTTATTCCTTAGTCCATTCAGATTCTTTTTAAGCCATTCTAAAGCTCCATAACGTAGATCTAAACCCCTAAGGCATACTTCTTACGTAAAGTTACAAACTTTACGTACATGCAAGGTGATAATGAATTAAATCAAGCTAAAAAAGAGATTGTAGGCAAGGGAATTTCACTAGCACGCTAAAGTCTGAGACTTTTTTATTATAAGGACCAAGATAAGCCTAGATCTGAAGTTACAACCTCAGATCTTGGTTCATCACTCGAAATGAAGTATCAAGACACCAAAATTACCCTAAAACTCAAACATAGAAGGATCCGGCTAGAAGAAGATCAATGTAATGACTTGATACCATCAAATGATGATAAACCTAGATAGACTTCATATCCACACACTTTCCTTGCCTCAAATTACTTTATCTTCAAGCTCCTCTCACCAAGATCCACCTTCCAAGCTTAACACACACAAATATGGAGAGAAAATGATGATTTGGGGTTTCTTGACTCTCAAGGGGCTGTAAGGGATGCTAATGAGCCTATAAATAGGGTGAAAAACCCCGAAAATTAGCGTTTCATCCTCCACTTCCAACTCGTCAAGTCATGTCTCCGACTCGCTGAGTTAGTTATTTAAAACACGTATCCTCAATATTCCTGTTCGACGAGTCAGGGCATCAACTCGTCGAGTAGACCTTTTAGTATGAAAAAAATTAAGTTGTAGAAATTAATACCTAAGAGTCAAGGCATTACATAACGTTTCTCTTGATCATGAAGATTATGTTCATGCTATGCAGGAAGAACTGAATGAGTTTGATCATAACGAAGTATGGCGATTGGTTCCTACTTTGGAAGAAGCAGCCGTGGTTGGTATGGAATGGGTATTACAAAATAAGATGTACAAAGAAGGGAACGCTATTCGAAATATGGCATGCTTGGTTGTTAAAGGCTATTTTCAAGAAGAAAGAATAGATTACAAAGAGATGTTCGCACCTGTGACTAGACATTAATCGATTCGCATATTTCTTGCCTATGCTGCTCACAAGAATTTTGAAGAAACGGCCTATGTTGAACAACCTCTAGGTTTTGTGAACAATTTTTTTTGAATCATTATTACATTCTGGATAAAGAAGTGTATGGTCTTAAACCAGCTCCGATGGCATGGTATGAAACTCTTACTTGTTTTCTTAAACAATCAAAATTCAAACAAGGTTCTAGTGATTCTACTTTCTTTTGAAAGAAGGAGGGTAACCATTTAATGATAGTTCAAATTTATGTTGACAAAATTATTTTCAGATCAAGTAATCCCAGCATAACTACTGAATTCAAGAAATTAATGGAAACTAAATTTGAAATGAGTTCTATTGGTAAAATTAACTTTTTCCTTGGCTTAAGTATAAGACAGAGTTCAAAAGGTATATTCATCAATCAAGAAGCCTTCAAAAAGATATTACTTGCTAAATTCAGAATGGTGGGTGATTCAAAAGTCAAAGTCCCTATAGCGTTCGAAATTGAACTAGCACCTTCTCTAGATAAACCAGTAGAAAATATCAGTTTATATCATTAGATGATTAGATCCATGTTATATTTAACCTCTAGTCATCCTGACATTATGCTTCCTATTTGTTACCGTGCCAGGTTTCAAGCGAATCCCAGAGAACCACACATGTTGGCAGTTAAGAGCATACTCCGGTATCTGAAGCAAACTGCTTCTCTTGGTCTATGGTATCCATCCAATTTAGGTTTCTTTGTGCAAGCTTACTTTGATTATGACTTAGGGGGCTGTGGTCTCGATCGGAAAAGTACATGATGAGGTTGCCAGTTTCTAGATGGTAAACTTGTTAGTTGGCAATCTAAGAATCAGACATGTGTCAATTAATCAACAATTGAAGCATAATATGTTGTGGCAGCTTTATGCACTTCCCATGTGGTTTGGATTCAGAACCATCTAAGAGATT
The DNA here is from genome assembly GCF_052625555.1 of Lactuca saligna. Classification (NCBI taxonomy): domain Eukaryota; kingdom Viridiplantae; phylum Streptophyta; class Magnoliopsida; order Asterales; family Asteraceae; genus Lactuca; species Lactuca saligna. Next base: position 56,057,026 of record NC_136425.1, read on the forward strand.
ATGGAATCAATATAAAGTGAATTCCCATGTATTGTGATTCTAAAAGAGCCATACAAATTTGCCACAATCCAATGCAACACTCCAAAACAAATCATATAACACTGAGATACCACTTCATAAAAGATCACGTCGAGGATGGAAATGTAGAAGTTCATTTTGTTAGATTCTTAGATCAATTAGCTAATATCTTCACAAAGGCCCTACATGAAGCATCATTTAATCAAATTTTGCAAGGGTTATAGATGATTAAAGCCAACTTTGCTCTGAAATCCACTTTGTAATGATCATTGTTCGGAAGTTACTGTTCACATTCCGAATGGTTCCGAGCTTTGGAATCCACTGTTCATATTCCAACTTTTTTAGATCTTCAGAATGGTTTGGAATTTTATGTTTACTTCTGACTTGCTCCGATCTTCAGAATGGTTCTTATGCGACTGTACATTAGGATTCCAGAACCTGTTTTCTTTGTAAGTCTTTTATTGTTTTGTTTACTTTTGTATACTTCTTTGTTTATGTTATGAAGTTACTATTTAATTTTGTTATTAGCAGAAATCAAAATTCCAATAATATTTCATTTGTTTCTGTATTTTCTTTTCGAAAATTCAAAAATATCAAAAATAATTTCATTTTTTTAGTGTTTTCAAAAACATCAAAAATATATTCGTTTCTAAATTCCATTTAGAATTTAAGTCTGTAAAAAGGAATTGACGATCGACTTAATCACTTCTTTCTACCATATCTTATCTCAATCTTCATGTAGTCCCTTGATTATTGGAACAAAACCAGTTTCAGTATAGGGCTACAAAACTCTTGTTAATTATCGCAAAATCATTATCAACATGATTTTTATGAAACTCCCAACCATTCTACTACCAATCTATTATTCTATAACGTAACCCTTAAGAAGCTTAGGTTTAACCACTGAGGTTTAGGTTACAAAAAATTTGTGTTTATAATCTTGAAATTGTTATCACCATGATTTTGAGTGAAACCCAAAACTCCAAACACCATTTTTGAATTAGCGGTGAACACGCTTTTGTTCTAGGTATTTACCAAATGAATTAACGAATAAAACCTTTTGGTTTGTACCTATGAGTGTTTGAAATCATATTTTTTTAGCGATCTTAATGAAATATTCTCGACCTAAGACATGTCTTCCTAACAAGATCCATTTTTTATTTTCTTTGAGATTTCAATTTCATCCAACAACTTTAAAATAATATCCCATGCTTACTTATTTTTATGGCTACACTGGTCAAACAAGTACTTCTTCAGATCTTCGGACTTATGTTAAGTTTCATAATTTGGATGAAGCTAAAACCATCCTTTAAGCTTTAATAAAAGAAACATTTCACAGTTTCTCAACAAACTGCGGATCATAGTTCAACGAGAAACCACATAAGCACTTAAGAGTCTCTCTTGACTCAAAAGGAAGAGATTACTGCTCGAGATCAATCAGCCTTTCATATCAACATTGCTTGATATCATTAAATCCAAAATAGTATTTGATTTATTTCTCTTTCTTTGGCACACTCATACACTAAAATCCTTGTGATTTTACCAAGTCTGGCTTCCATTTCGAATGGATGCTTAGAGAACTGGAAGGTAGAACGAAAATTTTGAAAAGACTAGTTCAGAACGTGGTGAATATGAAACGTCTATTTCATGACTTTTGCATAACCTCAAATCTTGGCGCAATTTTTGAATTTCCCTGACACCGCGTGGTTATTGTAACAATTTCTGACAATCGTTGATTAACTGGCACGATTTTATTGGCTGGTTTCTCAGCGTGCATGAATATGAAACGGTAGTTTGTCTCACCACTCATCATATTCCGTATAAAATGGGTTTTGAAGCGGTTCACTTTCTCTTACCACAAACATCATTCTCAAAGTCTCAAAGTAAATACCCTCTCAATCTCTACTGTTCACCGACCAGTCTGCCTCTGTCAACATGCTCTCTATCAAACCCAACTAGAACATGATCATCGACCTTGATGTCGCATGCTACGATGAACTTATTAGGCTTGTGATTGACTGTCTCAAGTTCTCCCCACTAATGAAGGTGTTAACCATAGCGGAAACAGTTCCCCTTGTTCATCTTTCAAAAGCCTTCTCAACTACAATTTATAATAAGTTAGATGATGTTATTAACTTTAAAGTGGCAAACCACAAAACATAGATCTCTAAGCCCCAAGTCTGCAAACTTCTAGGGCTGACTACGTCAGTGGTCAGTGTTCATCCTAGATCAATTCCAGCTACCTCCATGATAGAGATGTTATACCAGATGGGGTACACCGGTGACATCTCCTTGCTCTCAAAGTACAAGAAGTTTTTCTTACTCGAATGTAGAATGGGTTATATACCCTACTGTTCAAGAGCCTATCATAGAGGTTTCCGGTTCTGACAGTGTAAGAAATATGTTCCACCCTCTAATATATGGCTTATGCCATGGTATCAATCTTGACTATGGGGTAGTAATTTGGACTCAACTGATTTAGACCACCATTTCCTCTTCTTACCACACTAAAATCTTGTGTACCCGATTATGGTCGATAGTGGTCAACCGGGCTCTTAGTCATTTTAAAGCCCCTCTGATGAAAGCTTCCGTAATGGCAGAGATTTCGACACTCCAAACGTCTACATTTGTGATAGCAGATCCCAGAAACATTGATTTTGTTGGTTCAATTCTGATCGAAATGTTGGAAAGGTTCCACTTGACAATGCCATTCTAAGGGAGTATCGGAAGTTATCCTCTTCTGGTGTTTGAGCAATTCCTGCTGAACTGAGGAAGTTGATTGATGAATGCAACAAACCAAAGCATGGTGGTAAAAGGAAGGCAAAGGCTCCTCCTTCTGAAAGTGTTCGAGTTTTAAAGAAAACAAAGAAGCCGGCAAAGAAACTGAGATCTCCATCTCTAGTATTTGAACATGAATAAAAAAAACAAATTGTTACTAAAGTTCAAGAGGATGACACACTCCAAAATGTGGAGGAAGATACAGCTACAACTTCAGAGCGCGCCCTTACAGACAATATTCCAAAGGTATCTTCACCACCGACTTCCCCTATTCCAACTTCTAATATTTTTGGCAACATTCTAAAAGATCCATTTCAGAACCTCACTACTACTCCACCATCACCACCTATTATTCCACCAACATTACCAATGCCATCCTCACCCACTACACCCACAATTCCAATATCATTCATCGCTCATCAATCACCACCTAGTTCTATTGGACAATCTCTTCCTCAGTTTTCCATTCCCTTCTCCTCACCTATCTCTATTGATTCAACTACTCCTAGTACACCATCAATCTCAAATCCACTGGAAAACCCTTTAATCAAATATGTTTTTGAGGTGATACAAAATCCAGGCAACCCTATCAACATATCTAATACAGGGCACGCAATTCCTAAATTCATCAAAGACTATTGAAAATCGTTGAGACCAGATCCCCTCCATTCAATGATATAGTACACCTTTCTTTGTTTGAAAAACTTAAGCCAGTGTTTGCTCTACAGAATCAAATCCTTAGTGTTTCGGGAAGCAGTGCTCCTTCGAAACAAGGGTAAGAATAGGAGGTTAATGTGAAAGAAGATATTGATCAAAAGGTTAATGTGGCTTCTAGATCAAGGAAAAATAAGGGAAAAGAAATTGATGAAGACGATGAAGAAGAAAATTTGTTTGACTTAGAAAGGACTGTAAGAAATAAATAGGATAAAGAGATTTATGAACTCAATGCTCTCCAACGGAAGCTTGATGTAGAAGATGTTCATGTTAAAAATTTGTCTTTTATTTTCGAAAGTCAGAAGTCCTTGTTTCCTACATGGACTATTCAGCCAATTTTGAAGGAAGCCATTGAACTTCTGGTGCTATACTAGTTGGAACCGAAGACATCATTTGATACCTGTAATGATATTGAATGCTAGTTGGACTTTCCCCTTACCCTACGAGCATTTCTTTTCTGATGCTCCCAAAAGATTGAGATGTCTCAAATCTCCAACAACAAAATCAACTGAAAACTCTTCAACTTTTATTTCAAGAATGGGTAGCCTTAGTATGAGTCCAGGAGTCTAAACGGGATTGTAGGTTTGAAGGTCGGAATTCCTGTGGAAACTGAAGATTTTCAGAATATTCACTTCAAAGGATATTGCGGTTTGGATCATGTGCCTCATGAGCTTACATTGGCTGATTTTCGTTTCTTGAATCCATATGATTGGATTTTGTTATTCAACATAATTGAAAAGGTTGTGAATAATATGAGCCTATTTTCAACCATCTGAAGAGGTTAATAAAATGCTACATCCTGGATATTGGAAAGATGGATATTGAGATTACCTTAGTTTTGAATAAAAGACCCATAATGAAGCTATGTGAAAAACCTGAGGACATCCAAGATCTGCCAGGGCAATTGATCGAAAATGAATATTGGAGCATCGTGTATAAGAAGAAGGAGGATGCAATTCTGAAAAATTGCATGTTCTTTTTAAGGGACACACACTTGTATTCCACAAGTGCTATGAATCAATTTCTGGCAAGGGCTAAAGTTAACAAGACCAATTTAGCTTTGGATTAAAAATGCATGTCGGATATGATTCAGTGGTATCTTGCTGTCAGAGCGTCCCTTCTGAAAACAATGCCTCAGATTTTTGAAGCGCCAAGACAACAATGAAAACTCTCTTCTCATTGGACACAAAGGGGGAGATTGTTAGGTCTAATAATATGTTGTGTCAAATTTATGTTATTAGATTCTGAAATGGGCATGTCTATGTTCGGAACCACTATTTGTCTTAGTCAATATATAGCATGCATTTAACTTTTAGGGTTACATCTTTTGAAGCAAGTACATAGTAGTTTCGCCTTAAGAACTATTATATTGCTATTATTATTAATCCTCTGACACCTTTTTGATCACTTTCATTTATTTTATTTATTTCATCTTGCAAATATAGAATCTATCGATCTTTATTGTTCTAGCAATATAAGAAAATTCAAAAACGGATATCATATGCAAAAGATATGACATTATAAGAAACCAAATCAGTATAATTTTAATTTTTCTTAATAATGAAAACTGATTTGACCAGTTAAGGTACTTTCACATCTCATATGGAAAATCCGAGAACATTTTTGAACTTACATAAGTCTCATATTTGATTTTATATTCGTAATATTTTTAACCCGAAAATTTATCAAATCCGTGAAAGCTACCGAATCAGGACGATCTAGAAATGAAACTTTAATCCTCTTTTCTTTGAGTTCTACATATCAAAATTTAGATCCGTTTGAGTTTTTGAAATCATCACACTCAAGACAATCATCTCCACTTTCATAAAAATGATTAGATGTTGAGATTTTGGCACATGGATCGAGAAAGCTTGAAGAGTAACACCATTTGATGTCACAAGTGTGCATCACCTCAAGTAACACAAAGACATGCATGGTAGATTAAATGACAAGTCGCGCACTCAAATTCCTTACTTCACTCCCATAATGTAATCTTTCTTATAGCCTAATTCTAGTACACTTCAATAATTTGCATTAAACCAAGTACATGCATGGGTGCATAAAAGTCCAAGACATCCCCCTTTACTTGCACACTCCAACTATCATCATCCCATATTCAATAATTCAAAATCTCCTCCCCTCTTTCCTATTCTTCCTTGCTTTTGACCAAGAAAACCAGCACTGGAGGTGTGTTTTTCCTGTGACCAACAAGGGAAACAACCATTCCTCACCTTTCCCTTTTTACTTGTCAATCACCACAACCAAATACTCCTATTTTCTTGTTATTGTTGCTTCCTGTTTCCCAATCAAGCTGCTCCCTCAACTCCCTTCTTGTTTTCTACTAACAACAACGAAGAACAACTGAGGAACACAATAGCAACCCCTTACTACCTTTGTCGACGATGATAGTCTTTCTTGTTGGCTTCGTTTCTGCCTCCCCCTTTTCGCAACTGTCCAACCACCTCGAAGCCATCCTCCACCACCCTCTGGTTTGTGTTGTGTGATCAAAACAATCCCATTCATTTTCAAGTTCTAGAGGTGTTGGTCTTTAGGTTCTCATGTAAATCTTTGCAAAACCGAGCCAAGACAAACACAATTCTAACAAGAGATAAAGAACACCTTCTCCAATATTCAAGTACAAATTGGAGACTTGGCAACGACTCTCAACAAGATGGAACAAAGGGGTAAACTTCCATCTCAAACCAAAAAGAATCGAAATGAGAGTTCCATATCCTTGAAAAGTGGGAAAACACTTGGAGAAAGAAAGCCCAAAAGATTTTTAAGGGAATAAGAAGGTGAGGTTATTGTTGTTAAACCTTCAAGGGTGGTATTTCCTCCAAAGGAATCGGTTGTGACAAATATTCAACAACTAGATTTTTCCAATAAGACCATCAAACCATTGGTTATATCACCACCCTTCCCTTCCTGGTTAGCCTCTTCAAAGAAAAAAGAGGAAGAAAATGAATTATTTGAAACTTTCTGCAAGGTCCAAATCAATATTCTAATGTTGAATGATATTAAGCAAATTCCAAGTTATTCAAAATTCCTCATGGATTTGTGCACCAAGTAGTGGAAATTCACCAAATGAAAAGATTCAGTTCAATGCAAATGTGTCTGTAGTTATCTAAAAAAGTTACCTACCAAATGCAAGGATCTGGGAATATTTGTTATCCCTTGTACCATTGGTGATTTGCATGTCGCAATTGTCATGTTAGATCTTGGAGCCTCGATCAATGTGATGCCATATTTGGTTTTTCAATCAGTCAATGTTGGACCTTTGGAAGAAACCGGAGTAATCATTCAACTAGCAAACAAGTCAAGTGTAATTCTAAGAGGAGTGTTGGAGGATGTGCTAAAACAAGTTCTTCAACTAGTATTTCCCATGCACTTCTATCTCATTACCTTTGAAAAGAAGACTCCTTCCAAGTCATCTATAATCCTCATTGGAAGACCTTTCATGAATACCGATCACACGATTATTGATGTCCATAATGGGAAGATCACCATGGAGTTTGCTGGAGATACCATTCACTTCAACATATTTGAAGCAATGAGGTACCCTAAAAACATTACCCCATTGTATCGGATTGATGTGATTGAGACAATAACCCAAGAAATATTTGATTAATCATATGGGATATTTTGAAGACGGTACTCAACATGAGTCTTGATTGTGTGAGTTCGAAGAAAACACTTGAAATGTATATATTAGACTCTGAAGTTGAAAATTTGTGAAGACTTTGGAAGTAAGCAAGTCAACAAGGAAAGTTGTATCTCAAGTTGCCTTATCTTATTCTCCATACAAGATGCCCCCTTCCATTATCCACCCACCCACACATGAAATGGAAGTTTTACTTATACATTTAAGGTATGCTTACGTAGGTAGAGACGATATTCTTCTGACGATCATCGCCTCTCAGTTGAAAGATTTTGAAGAAGACCAATTGGTTGATGTTTTGAAAGATCACAAAGAGGCCATGGGGTGGAAAATAGCGGATATCAAGGGGATAAGCTCTAATATATGAACTCACAAGATCCTCATGGAAGAAAATTGTAAGCATAGGAGGGAAGGTCAAAGAATATTGAATCTTCCAATGATGAAAGTAGTCAAGAAGGAGAAAATTAAAAACTTCAAAAATTATAAAGATAAGAAAAAGGCATTTCGTGACAAGTACATAACCCAAAGACACTTTGTTTTGGTCAAAAATTTCTTCTTTAGCATTCACATTTGAAGTTATTCCCAAGAAAATTGTGATCTCGATGGTATAGAACTTTCATTGTTTTAAAAGTGTTTGATCTTGGTGTGGTTGAAATTAAGGGTTTCAAAACGAATCAAATCTTTAAAGTGAATGGGCACCATTTTAAACCATTTTACGAAAGCTTTGATACGGGAGAATTCGACAATGTAACATTGGAAACTCTGATTTATGAATGTTGAAGGAAGTGGGACTTTGTCTTGGCAAAGATGTTAAATAAAGGTGTTATGGATAAATAATCTATGCTTGAAGTTTGAAGGAGTCTAGGCTTGAATTTAGTCAAAATAAATCATCATGAGGCTTAGAAATGATTTTGGTGAAGTTTGGAAGAAAACCGGAGCTTGTGGAGCGAACAATTGCAAAAAGTTTCAAAAATCTGCAATCTGCATGGCATGACTGCTCACCCGTGAAAAAGTTGTGCGACCCAGGCCTTACCCACGGAAATCCGAGCTAAAAATTATTGCAACAAGAGGTGAATTATGATGTACGTGCACGGATGATCCCCCACCCATGCAAAATTTGCATGACCGCCCCCTCACCCGCGCGACGATCTACGAGGCTGCCCCCTCATCCGTGCAACCCATACCTTACTCACTTAATTTTGCCACTTCATAATAAAATTCTGAGCCAATGCATTTTCTTCTCTTTCGCATCCAAGCTTTTACCTATGTGCATTTGGGCGGCTAAGAACTCTACCGAAGCATCATTATGTGACCCATGTATTTCTTCCATACCATCCTTGTGGGCCACCTCCACCTTCATTTTAAGCTTGGGGTGAGGTATTCTTTTATTTTTTTTATGTTTGCATTTAGGTTGTATTTAGTTTCATTTAGAGTAATTCATTTAGGGCATTCATAAAAATTGCATAAACAAAAAAAATTCAAAAAAGTTGCATATTTGGCTTCTTTATTTTCTAGTTTTCATACTTTTTTTTGTTACATTCTATCTCTTTTCTTCATGAATTTTTGTTCTCTCTTATCTTCTCATCTATGCAAGCAGCACCATAGCGCCGAGTCATAAGTATTGAATCATAGACTGATCCCGGATCTTGATATGTAATTCCTTGTATTGGAAAAATGGGAAATGTTATAAGCCTCGTAGACCACGTTGAGACCGCTTGTGTGGAGGTAAGATGTAGGTAGCTTTATTATGTCTAGGTTGGTAGGGATGTGGTTGGTTAGGCTGATGTGTGCAGGCAAAGATTAGCCCAGTAAGGTATTTTGAAGACATTGAAGATTCATATGTTGGTATTGGCGGGAATACCCCTTTGTACTCCTGAGTCTCAGTCTGATCCTTACTTAGTTAGATTCTCACCACCTTTCTAAGATAGGTCATCATTTTTCTAGGGGTCTAGACTAGATAGTTAGATATGTTATGTTTATAACTCCTTACATTGAGGTGCTTGATGAACTTTGAGGAGGTCCCCCAATTCACATTTTTTGGACCAAGTTTTTTTGCTAACACCCTTTTTTGAATCATATCCTACCCTTTTTAGTAGAACTTGACGCATTGTCAATGATCATTAGGTGTTCATGTTAGACTCTATCTATTACACTATTTTCATACTATTGGAGTCCAATGTTATATGGTGAAAATCCTTAGACCTTCCAAGAATAAAGACAAGAAGAAAACACAACAAATGAAGAAATTAGAAAAGCGAATATAATAAGAGATGATTAAAGAAGATTCATGAAAAGCAACAAACACAAAGAAGAAAAAAATGAAGAAAAAGGAGCAAAACAAAAAAGAAGAATAAAAATCTTAGTTCAATATTTCTCTCCAAAAAAAATGAAAAAAAGAGGTGAGAAACAAGAAGACAGAAGATCGAGGAGCAAGGAGACTGAAGACCAAATAAGAGAAGCTCAAGATTGAAGATTTAGGATGTTAGGTTTAGATTTAGGTTGAGTAAAATTTTCTTATTTGTAACGCCCCGATTCTTGAATACCAATTTATGGTTATAAATTCTCATGAATTCTAGATCTACTCGATGAGTTTCTTGCCTGACCCGTCGAGTAGCAGCGGGTTTGGGCCACGTGTTTAGGTGACCAACTTGCCGAGTCGGAAGAGTGACTCGACGAGTTGGAGCTTGAGGGTGAAACCCTAATTTCCGGGGTTTGGCGCCCTATTTAAGGGAACATTAGCCTCCTTTAGTTCCTTTTCAGCCTCTTAAGAGTCCAAAAACCCTAATTCGTGTGTGTGCTCTATATTATTGTGAATTTCAAGATTGGAAAGAAGAACTTGATGCCACAAACTTGAAGATCAACAAGTTGGAGGCAAGAATGTTTGTGGGTCTGAAGTCTATCTCAGCTAGCTTCATTTGAGGTATCAATTCATGTTCTTGGCCTTATTCCTTTCTAGATCTCTTTGGATGAATTTAGGGCTTCTTGGCTTGGTTGTGAAGTTATTCTTGGGTATGAGCTCAGATCTGAAGTTGTAACTTCAGATCTGAACTCTCTTTGATTTGCAAGTCCCTAAAGCTATCAGATTTGGCAAGTACAAACCCCTCCTTAAGTGTAAAACCCCACTTCAAGATTTTCTTTGGCATTTTGAGTCATTAGAGCCTTGCAACTTTATGTGATAAGCATTCCTTAGGAAGTTGGATCTGTATTATGGAGCCTTAGCATGGCTTAAAAAGCATCTGTATGGATGGAGGACTGAAGGGACTCGGTGAGTCGCTTGGTAGACTCGGTGAGTCATATGAAGATGGTCATCAAATCGACTGGTTGGATGAATAACTCAATGAGTCCGATGAAGATTTCCTTGCGCTCGACGAGTGGCATGGTGACTCGGCAAGTTGGAATGTTATGCAGGTAACTCGGTGAGTAGCTGAGGGTACTCGACGAGTCGAGGTCAACATGGACTGTTGACCTTGGTAGTTGACTTTGAATTTGACTAAGGGTTGGCCGTTTTGAATTTTGAGGACAATTGGTAAGCAGTTAATTATGAATTGGATCTTTGATGGTTATAGGTGTTAGAGTTTGGGCATTGTTTCGGGAGCGTGATTTCGTTGTTCAGTTCGGCATTTCAAGGTGACTTATCCTCACTATATCAACAGGGTCTAAGGCACCAAGGCCGGCCTTTTCTCGTATTGTATAGTTGTATTTGTTTCACATGCTTATAGATTTATTTGATCGGTGTCATGGTAATTATTATGTTAGTGACCTAGTTTAGTTCGTTATCCTGGTATATACGATGATGCTATGGTAGTCCGGTTAGGTCGGTATCCTGGTTAGGATTGTTGCTATGCTTTGTGATGTGTTAGAACGGTTTGACTGTTTTATATACATGCTAGTGTTATATGATATCTATGTGCACATGATTGTCCTGGTTATAGGATGATGCTGAGTTAGTGACCGGTTAGATCTGTACCCCGATTATTAGAATGTTGCTATGATTAGTTATCTGTTAGATTGGTTTGAATGTTATATGATATAAGCTAGAGTATGATACTCATGTGCACATGTTTGTTTGGTTGGGGGTTGGATTGGTGTAGTCCTGCTTTGTGCTGTAGGCCAACATACCCGGTGAGCGGTTCGGATAGGATGTAGGCCCTGCGAGGCAGTCCAGTCATACTGAAGGCTCGGGTGCAGTCCACTCAGGCTAAAGGCTTATTATGCATGTTGTTCTGTATTTGTTGATATGGTATGATTATGATTATGGTTATATGAGGTTGGTATTTTGGGGGCAACTCACTAAGCTTTCGGGCTTACAGTTTCTGTTATTGTTTCAGGTTTAGCGGATAGTCGCGGGTAGGCTAAGACGTTACTGTACACTTCCTCGGTTGACGATTATGATTTCTAGGAACTCCGATGTATAAACTATTTTGAAAAAAATTGTAGTAATTTAATGGTTTCAAATGATTTAAAAAGTTTTAAATTTTCTCGAATTTTATGGGTGTTATAAGCTGGTATTAGAGCCTTGATTTGAGTGAATTGGAGGAACACTCGTGTGAATCCAGTCTCAAATCAAGGACAGATTGTCAAAAGGATTTTAAATAATTTTTAAAATAAGTAAACGAGGATGCGACGTGTACGATTAGCCGGAGCCTGTAAGTAGACCCCAAAATACCATATGTTTATTTGATATTGTGATATGTTAGAACAACATGCTAGTACTAAGCTAGGGATCTTTATGAATTGCATGGTAGAATTGCCTGAGTACATGATGCGTGTTAGCCTAGGGTTTTCCTTATATGATATTGACATCAACAGTGTAGTTACTTGAGTATGCATTACAACTGTATATAATTAAGATCTTATAGCTTGAGAATGTTTGATCTGGACTTATGTTCGTTTCTTATTGGTTAGGGCTTAGGGTAGGATTGGATGTGCGAAAGTCTATAGGGTCCAACTTTATGTATGGATAGCATACACTATTGCTGCACGGGTTGGTGGAAGTTTCATGGATGGGTGGGTAGTGATTGGCCGAGAGGCCATGTATGAGATATTTAGCATTTCTCTAGGAGTGAGAATTTATGGCGCGATATGTATATGTTTATTGTAGGGTGTTGTGGTGATACTTGAGACAAATATGGGTAGGTGTGGAAGGTAGTATGGGCCCGTACTAATGAAAGAACACGACCCATACGTGTATCAAGGAAGTCACAACCCTTAGGGTTTTGGTTGGGAGTTGGTTCCCTGTTATGGTATGGATTATTCAAGATGTCTTGAGACTGGATCCAGGTTAGGATCGGGAGCAGGCAGCCAAGATAGGCCAACATCTTCAGGGGATCGTGTTAGTGAGATCATCCGTGGCCGTTTGCGGATATGTCGGGTCTATTAAGACCGCCATGGTTGAGTATTTCGAGGAGCGCTATGTAGCCGTTGCCGAGACGGTTGCCGCGACAGTTTTTATAGCTGTAACGACGGTAGGGAGACCAGCTGGTCGGGCTTTTTCAGTACCGGAACTTGTTATTAGTGCATATTCTGATGAGAAGAGGGTTACAGTTATCTGGGATTAGGAAGATGATATGTACTCATTATATTTCCGTGGTTGATCGTGAGAGGCTAGCATATTGGTTTCTAGATTTAAGGCTTGAGGGTTTTGCTCGAGGCCGGAATGTGCGTTGGAGGGATACCGGAAAGGAGTGATGGTTATGTTTAGCCGGGGTTTTGCAGCTGGAAGTGGAATGGTTAATTGATGAATAGGATTGTCGTTTTGTAGAGCAAGGATTGTGCACTCTCAGTTTTTCGAGCTCGAAAGAGTGAGCAGGCTTGTGACCCAAGGGTAGTTTGTCTTCCAGCTTGGGGTCAGTTGGTTATAGAGGTTAGCAACACTATTTCAGTACCGGTGAGCGTAGGTGGGTCGACGTGGCATAAGTAAGTGTGGAGTCCGGTTTGCCTTGGATCTCTTGTATCGGACGGTAAGGATTGACTATGCCACCTATTTCACTTTTGGGATTGTAAATTATGTCTTGGGAGTAGTTGTAGCCCAATTTAGGGCAGAGGTTGTTTCAGCTGCTGCAGTTCAGCTATGGACGGTTGAGCTGGTAAGTGAGTCAGGGTGCGAACCCTGAAAAGAATGATTCTAGAGACCGAGAGCGGGAAGTTTATAGGAACACCTTTGGAAAAAGGGGTATTACGTGGGAAGTTTGCGTACAGGGTTTCATAGGATGGTTTTTCAGCATTGTCAGGACTCAGTGGTCTTAGCAACCGTTCGTGATTGACGAATGAAAGCTCCAACAGAAAGGGGTTCGTTGCTAAGGTATTAGTTAGAGCATTTATCTTTTGGCCTTCAGGACATGAGTGTGGGGTCTCTCAAGCATTAGTGGCTGGCAGTTTCTCTAGGGTTCAACAAGTTTTCATCTGGTTCTTGGAAGTGTGTGATCAATCGGGATGGGCTAGTAATGGAGCACTAGTGAAAAAGAGTTGGTTGTAATCGGATCGGTCATTGGGAAGTGAGAAGGATTGAGAATGCTCTGGTTTTCATGTATTATGAGGGCTTAGTCGAATCTAAGTGGGGGAGTGTTACCTCAAGATGCGGAAGTAGGAGAGGTTTTGAAGCGGGGATAAGTTTCACAACCCGACAGGAAGAATGGAGGCCCTAGTGGCTGCTTGGTTTGAGGGTTGTGTTGATTGTGGGTTCGGTAAAACTCCCCAATATATGAAACACCTCTTCTGGGTGCTTGATAGCCGAAGTTGGGGAACCAGGTGAGAGTTCTAGTCAAGAATTAAGTTCAGTTCGAGTATTCAGTCAAGGGCATGCTCGACTCTAAGGGTTTTTGGATTGATAGATTGAGGGTTTTGTTAGCTACCAGGGCTCAACAGTGTATTCAACACTTGAGTACGGGTTATTTAGCGTGTGTGGTAGGCACACGGGTCAGGGAATTGACCACGGATTTCCCAGAGGGTGGACGATTGACATGATGCCTAGGTTTAGGTTAGGGATATAGTCCACAGAGTAGATCCGGAGTTCAAAGCCGCAAGTGGGTGAGAATAGGATGCCTGATTGAGAGAAATCAGGAAGGGGACTAGGAAGATGCTCAACCGTTTAGGTCGGTCCAGCCATGCTGAAGACTCTGTTTATGTTTGTAGATCTATGTTCAGGTATTGAGTAGGCTGTTGTGCTATATCAATCAGAAGGTCTGTCCCCAAGTATTGAACACGTTTCTTGAGTAGGATGAAGACTTTAGTGTATTTTTGATTGATCGGAAGTTTTTATTAGTGGTCGGACGGAGCTCAAAAGGGTCTTGGTGATCTCATCAGTTCGGGGTGTCTCCGAGGTTTCATCTTCTGGGATCGGGTAATACTCGAGTGGGGACTGAGAGTGGATCTGTATGGGTATTCGACAATTATAGGAAGGTTCGGGATTAGAATGTCCTGTCATTCAGTTTCTGGGAACCGGGTTAGATCTTTCTCATGATCGTCTATGGCACTTGGATAGGGTTAAGGCGCTGCTGCTCTATGTAGTAGGCCAAGATACCCGATGTGGGCTAACTATAAGTTGTAGGAACGGAGGCTCAAAGGGAGCAGTAGGGTTGAGGCGGTAGGCCAACAAACCCTGAGAATTTCAACTCGGTAGTTGAATTGAGTAGACGTGTTGGTATTCTAACTCGAAGGGGGGTGATATGGGTTAGATATGAGTACCGTACTGGTTGACCAGTAGCGGTAATTATGTTGATGATGGTTTGAGTTATTGTGATGTGTCTTGGGGTTGGTTTCATCCGTGATAGAGCCATAGCGTGTGTGAAGTAAGGAGACGATGGATAACTAAAGACTAGGTAGGATGTGAGGTTGACGTGGGTCATGTAATGTTCATTATGTTGGTAGGAGTTGGTGGCAGGGCGTGGGAGTGCTGTTTGTGTGTGTGTGTGTGTTTTGGTTCAGTAATCGGTGAGGTGTCTGATGTTCGGGTTGTGGGCAGACAAGTTGGGACCAAGGAGGTTTCGACTTCTCTTGAGAAATGCCATATGGTAGCAGGAAGAGTTGAAGTGGGTTTATGACTTGAGATTTATGTATGGTAGTAGTTTTTGTATCGTTATGTTGTTCGTAGATGAGAGGAGCGACGATTAGGCCCTTCGACTGGTGGAGGAAGTCAATATCTACAGGGTCAGAGTGTTGGGAAACTGAAGTGACGACAATAGTGTCGATCGGTCATCGGGAGAATTCCAGTCATGAGCTGAGGGTCGGGGAGGGCATACCAGACACATGTTGTGGGCTCAAAGGCAATCCAGACCTTTGCTGAGGACCACGTAAGGGTATTCCAGTTATAACCTGTGAGCATAGAGATTGTGTTGGTTATGTATGTTGTAGGAGGGCATTCGAGTTGGATGTATTGTTGAAGATTCAGGTGAGTTGCACTCGGTTGTGACAAATCTGAGGATGGTGGATGAGACGCAAGGATAGATACCTGGATCTCCGGTTATGAGTAGACCCGAGTTATGTTCCTAGAGGTTTACCAATCTCGGGTATTCCATCATGAGGATGACCAGACCCTATGATGGACTGGATTTGATATGTTTGGTATTCCAACATGGTGGTTGATTGGGCTAAACCTATGAGGGATACAAGGGTATTTCCTCTTAGGGATGATTGGATCCGTCGTAGGCTTGCTTGGTATTCCAGCCTGAGGATGTTTGGGCCAGGTATGAGTGTTCATATTCATTAGTTGTTATATTATGTATGATATTCTAAGACTTGGGAAATGCATTATCATGGCAGCAAAGAGGGTTCGCTCCAGGAAAAAGGAAAAGTTGGGTTTTTGATGCTTTGGATCACCAGGATTTTGTCAAGTTGGCAGAGTGGCATGAAGGGTAGATTCCAAGATTGGAAATAAGAACTTGCTGCAAGAAACTTGAAGATCAACAAGTTGGAGGCATGAACTTTTATGGGTCCGAAGACTATCTCATCTAGCTTCATTTGAGGTATCAATTCATGATCGTGGCCTCATTCCTTTCTAGATCTCTTTGGATGAAGTTAGGGCTTCTTGGCTTGGTTGTGAAGCTATTCTTGGGTATGAGCTCAAATCTGAAGTCGTAATTTCAGATCTGAACTCTCTTTGATTTGTAAGTCCATAAAGCTATTAGCTTTGGCAAGTATGAACCCCTCCTTAAGTGTAAAACCCCATTTCAAGCTTGGTTTTGGAATTTTGAGTCATTAGAGCCTTAAATGCACATAAAGTTTTCAACTTTATATGATACGCATGCCTTGGGAAGTTGGATCTATAGTATGGAGCCTTAGTATGGCTTAAAAAGCATCTATATGGATGGAGGACTGAAGGGAGTCCGTGAGTCATATGAAGATGGTCATGACCTCGACAGGTTGAATGAACAACTCGACGATTCTGATGACGGTTGCCTTGGGATCGGCGAGTTGGAATGTTATGCAAGGAACTCGGCGAGTAGCTGTGGGTACTCGACGAGTCAAGGTCAACATGGACTGTTGACCTTGGTAGTTTACTTTGACTTTGACCAAGGGTTGACCGTTTTGACTTTTGAGGATAATTGGTAAGCGGGTAATTATGAATTGGATCTTTGATGGTTATAGTTATTGGAGTTTGGGGCGGTATTTTGGGAGTGTGATTTCGTTGTTTAGTTCGGCATCGCAAGGTGAGTTATCCTCACTATATCAATAGGGTCTAAGGCACCAAGGCCGGCCCATTTTTCGGATTGTATACTTGTATTTGTTTGATATGCTTATTGATCTATTAAATCGACATCCTGGTAATTATGATGATATTATGTTAGTGACCTGGTTTAGGTTGGTATCCTGGTATATAGGATGATGCTATGTTAGTGACCGATTAGGTCGGTATCTTGGTTAGGATTGTTGCTATGCTTTGTGATCTGTTAGATCGGTTTGACTGTTATATATACATGCTAATGTTATATGATATCTATGTGCACATGATTCTCCTGGTAATAGGATGATGCTAAGTTAGTGACCGATTAGGTCTGTACCCCGTTATTAGGATGTTGCTATGATTAGTGATCCATTAGATTCGTTTGACTGTTATATGATATGAGCTAGAGTATGAATCTTATGTGCACATGTTTGTTTGGTTGGGGTTGGGTTGAGGCGGTCCTACTTTGTGTTGTAGGCCAACAAACCCGATGAGCGGTCTGGATAGGTTGTAGGCCCTGCGAGGCGGTCTAGTCACGCCGAAGACTCGGGAGTAGTCCAGTCCAGCTGAAGGCTCATTACGCATGCTGTTCTGCATTTTTTATATGGTATGATTATGATTCTGGTTATATAATGTTGGTATTTTGGGGCTAACTCACTAAGCTTTCGGGCTTATAGTTTCATTTTATTGTTTCAGGTTCAACGGATTGCCGCGGGTATGCAAAGGCATGACCGTACACTTCCTCGATTGACGATTATGATTTCTGGGAACTCTGATGTATAAACTATTTTGAAAACAATTTGTAGTAATTGAATGGTTTCAAATGATTTAAAAAGTTTTAAATTTTCTCGAATTTTATAGGTGTTACATTATTTTATTTTATTTTTGATTTTGGTAAGAAAAGGCAATGAAGGTGATACGGTAGAAGGTAAAGGACAATACAAGGGAGAACCCCTTGAAATCAGATGTTTGACCAGAGGCCATGCTACAAACACTATTTTGTTACTATACACTTTAGCCTGACAAATGTCAGAATCATTTTATGTGAAGAGGCGTCTTTCGTTCATGCATTATGGTCTACATTGGTGACTTAAAGTACCCCCACTGGGCGCATCATCTGTTTCCTTGTTTTGCCCGCCGCTGCCACATCTAGACGTGATCTATTCTCCCCTCAAGTGGTTCGAGAATTAGGTTTTTAACTCTATAATGGGGAGCATTTGGAATATGTGTAGGGTCCATACAAGACTGACTCTGTCCATGTTGACTAATCTTGACCAAGTTCTATGGTATCTTTCTTTTCCCTTTTTAGTTTAGCTCATTCCGAGTTCATTTTAGTCTTGTTGTAAGTTGTGGACAAGTTAGGTTTATGCTTGGGGTGATTTGATAGTTTATTTTGTTGTTTTTTTTTGTATAGTTTATTTTGGAAATTTTAGCTCTTTTTATGAGTATTTCATTGTATATTCTTTATTTTCTTTATCAAGGATCATGTCGGGTACTTTCTATTTTGAAGGGTTTTGGAGCTCGTCGCAGTTGTGGACTAGATTGGAGATGGGCTTTATGGGATTTTGAGACATCATTGGGCTTTACGGATCCATCAAAGGAGAATTACGCTTAAAAAGTTGAAGACTTGGATGAAATGGGCTTATGAAGATGGGTCTTGGATTCTTATTTTCGGCATGGACTATCCACATTTAAAGTTTGAAGATGATTGGTCAAATTTGAATCATGTGAGTTGTGGAGGGGAACAGGGGAATCTTTAGTAGTGGGGTAGTGAAGTGGAGAAAAAAGAGCCAATGGTATTCCAAGAACACTTATGAGGGTGGAGTCTCAGCCGCGCAACACTTACAAGGGTACCCGTGCAACTGCATAATTTGGGGAATTTTGGTAATTTTGCTCATGATTTACTTTGCGGGTTAGGTCTAGCAGCTGATACTTTGATTTTCCACCATTAGAGGGAATTGGAGACAAGTTTTGAGTGCTTGATACATATTCTTCTCATTTTTCTAAGTAATATTTAATTTCTTGATGCAAAAACACCTTGGTGATTGTTATCTTGTTGCCATGAGTAACTAGTTTCATTATTTTGGTTAACTTGGCTAAAACCCATAGATATTTGTGGGTTTTGAAGGATTCATTCTTGATTGTCATTTACCTAATGTTTATGATTCTTGTTCATATTTCTTATCCATGTTTAATAATTTGATCATGAGCTTGGTACTTAAATGAGCAATTGTTGGTTTAATTCTTTAGTTTAGCACTGAATCATTGAATTTACTTAGAACAAGGGCTTTATGATGGTAAAAATCATCTCTAGCTTATGGATCATAACTCCTTTATGGATGTGTAAGCATTGAAATCCTTTAGGAACTAGGGATTCCTTTATTCTTTAGGATAATCAACTTTCTTGGGTTCAATTGCTACAATTGAATCCTTGATTTTGATTAACAAGGTGTGTTGTTGGCTTCCCCAGCCTCCATACGACCTATGAGGAATATTTACATATCATGCTTCATGATTTCTATAACAATTTTGTGAAGAATGATTATCTTCATATTGAGTCCTAATGATAAATACACAAATGTTCATATGTTGAATTTCCTCGCTTGACCAATTCTCTCCAGCATTTGAGCGTCTCACCATCTTGATTAATTGCAAGCTTTTTTGTTATTCAAGTCTTTTACTTTTCAAGCAATAACAACCCCCCACTCCCCTTTAGTTTAAGTGTAGTTAGTTAGTTTTATTACACTAGTTCTAATGGATTGCATTGATATTTGAATATAACCATTTCCCCGAGGATCGATGCCCCCTTTTACCATTATATTACGTTTTATTTGCAAATGAAGGATGTAATTTTCTTGGTGGACTTGACATCCTACTAGTGCTAGTAATTTCCAATGAGATTCCAGTCAACTTATGGAAGTTACAATTTTACATATTTGTAGTTCCATATTTTAATTACTTTCTCTAGTTTCATTCTAAAAAGGATAAGTGTTATTGGCTAAATGTTTGACTATTTCCTCCAAAGGTACACTAGAATTTACAGACTATTGATGTATAATATGTTGTTGATTATGATTTTGCTAAAAATTGGGCTTTTGTTACTGAAAGTTAGATTGTTGTTGGAATCCAGTAAGATGCTAAACCTAGTTATTCTAATTGTATTGCTACTTTTGATTAATTTGGTACTGTTCAAAAATTCATTTTAATTAATCTCCCCTAAAACTTTTACAACTCCAACATCTTCTTTCAGTATTGGATACATATATGTTAGATATCTAATGTTTAAGCACATTCTGCATAGTTTAACTGTAGACACAATTCCTTTATCTTTCTTAAGTAATATAATAACTTTTGTGAATTCAAAAATTCAATGAGGATGATTTATTTCTGTTACACACTTTGTTTGATAGAAATATCATCCATCTTCATTTTTTGAATGGTCTGACTCTATAGATAAATTTTTTTATCGCTTGAATTTGAGTCGGCATCATATCTTTTAAAGATCTACCACTCAAAACATTTACCAATTTCAGCTCCATAGGAGTTCGTCCTTCAGAAAAACACCAATAGAGCTGGTAGTAACTGATTCCATGTTGTAGGAATCATACATATAACTTTTTCAAACTCTCTCAATAAATATGTAAAGCTTATTTTTTTTCCTTGTTGATACAACAATGTCACATCGAAGGCTAGAAAGTCTTGCTTCCGAAAATAATTTTACAAAAATAATTTTTAGAGTGCATTCCACATCGTTAGGGAGCGAGAAGGGAAACCATATAGCCAGTCTTTTGCTATATTTTGTATTGAAAAAGGAAATTCCCTACTTTATTTGATCTTATTCTTCTAAAAATTTATGAGTATCTACGTTTTAAAACCCTTGGTATGTTCGAAGAAGGTGTATTATTCTATATTTTACCTTAGATTTTATTCACCTAGAAAATTAATACAAAGAGGCTTTTGGACCACTTCTTGAGTTGACCCAGTGTCGTAATGTTCTTTCTTAAACAACTGTGGTTGGAGTGGAAGGTTCGAAGTCAGATTAGAAAATTTGTTGGTTTCAGATTTAACAGAGGATGAGGAATATGATTCTTTTTTTACTATAAGTGGGTGGGGATGGTGATGTGTTTGGGAAATATGTAAATTTGGATTTATTCCAGAAGGAACTACTTTGTGGATTGGTATTTTTGGTGCTGAGGAGGGTGATAGAGTTGATGAATCCATTTTTTGTTTCTAAAGGTTTGCTTCTTTCTTCATATTTTTAGTGGTTTTCTTAATTGTTGGGTTGAAAATTAGTTGGGTACCTATACATAAAGATCTAAGGATAATTACTATTAGCAATATTGAGCCCTCGGTAACAACACCAAGTTATTAGATGAGTCGTTTACGCCTAAAGAAAAAATATATTCCACTATTTTGTTGCACTAAAGGATATCACAGGGAAGCATAGTCCAATCCTCATGGAGACAACTTAATAGTCAATGCCACATAAGGCACATACTATTAAAAACATAAAATTAGGGGGGGGGGGGGGGGGGGCATAGAGGGGTTTAAAACATAAAATAAAATTGCATTGAACAAAAGTGAATAAAACTAAACTTAAGAAGATAAAGTTACAGAATATGTTTTAGTTCTTCTGCGACTCTCCTAAATATAGAATTAATCAAGATATAGTTATTTAATAAGTGGTCTATCTAAGCTGGTATCGGAAACTACTAATACAAGTTATCCTTTACCAAATTATTTAAACAAAACAAGCTCTTTGAGTTGAACCTAACTTTTTACTAACTTAATCATATAAGTTTTTAATTAAATTAGAAAAACAACATTATGATTTGTATAAAATTTCAAATAATATTCAATACTTCCCAGAAGCTTGGAAAATATAAAAATTTGTGATTTTTAGTATATACTTGAACTAAATATCAATGTGAAGCCAATATGATATTTGTTACTTAGTACTATTTAATTAAAATATTTACAAATTAAAACAATTAATTAACTAGATTGAATAACTCCTAATTTAGGTGAATAATCTAGATCGAACTAAAATAAAAAATTGATAAAACACAAAACTGAAGACATTAGATATAAAGTAAAATTGAAAAACAAATCTAATGATTAATTACATAAAAACTCGAGTCTTTACAAAACTAAAAGCTAGGGATTTAGCCAGACATCACTAAAAACGAATGAAAATTATAAAAATAAAGATCAAAAACTACATATATATATATATATATATATATATATATATATATATGTATACATATAAAGTAACTGATTGAGTTGTAATCTTCATAGGGTAGTTAGCAGTAAGTATGGGCTATCATTGGGTATTAATAAGGCAGTTTCAACATCAGATAAGAACTCTATGATGGAATGCAACCACATAACACAAACCATATTTGGTGTCTAGATCATCTTTACAGGCAAGTTTGATCCAAACACTTTAAATGAAGTACAACGCTATTTTATGAAGATCTTTAAAATACGAACTATGTTTTGTTTGTTGGATAAGGTGCCTAAGTCCATAGCTATATCTGGTATGTACTTGACCCGACCCGGCATGGTCCATTTGGGTTGCATGGCATCATGCATTTGGATAAACTAAATGAGAGAAATAACACTTATGGTTTATTAATATATTATAAGTTCTAATATATTAATAGTATTATTTAATTAGTTTGATCAAAGTGATCAAAAGATAACTAATTAAATATATGTGTTGATTATGTAAATCATCCATAACTAATGTAGTGGGCTAAAAGGCTCAATGGATTATCAAGGTGGGTAAAACTCATACGATGCTCCATGGATGTTCCATCGGAGTTACAAACACATGGGTCATGGAAATGAAGAGTCATGTCACATTAGGGTTTACATGGTGTAACCCTAGATGTGACACACTATATAAAGAACATCCATATACCAAAATCGGATACACAAGTGGTTGCTAGAGGACTAGGCCGATTTATACAAGTGTTATACATTCTCAAAGTTATTCCAAAGCAGTTGGTGTTGTGTGAAGCATTTGAGGTATCACACATGGGGTGCTAGACTTTCAAGGTTTTCAAGGAATCAAATTGTAACACCCCCCTCTGGCACGTATCACAATATTGTCCGCTTTGGGCCACTCGGCACGAGGACTTCCCAGGGGGTCACCCATCCCGGTACTACTCCCGCCCGAGCACGCTTAACTGCAGAGTTCTTATGGGATCTGCTGCCCTCACGGCTTTAAAACGCGTTGTGACAAGGAAGGTATCCATACCCCTTATAAGTAGATGTTTCGTTCTCCTTCCAAGCCGATGTAGGATCAGGTGCAACCCACCTTCACCCCCCATTATAGGGTTCGACGTCCCTGTCGAACACATCGACCCGTGCCCTGGCTCTGATACCATTTGTAACACCCCCCTCTGGCACGTATCACAATATTCTCCGCTTTGGGCCACTCGGCACGAGGACTTCCCAGGGGGTCACCCATCCCGGTACTACTCCCGCCCGAGCACGCTTAACTGCAGAGTTCTTATGGGATCTGCTGCCCTCACGGCTTTAAAACGCGTTGTGACAAGGAAGGTATCCACACCCCTTATAAGTAGATGTTTCGTTCTCCTTCCAAGCCGATGTAGGATCAGGTGCAACCCACGTATTCTAGCGATAAAAAGTCTGGCAAAAACCGACATCAGATAAAGAAGTTACGAATTTTCAAAGAAATTCCTTAAACACGATAGATTTTATATTTAATAAAAAAAATAATTTTGGAATTTGCCGACGGAGTCTAAACGAAAGTTGAAGAGCATAGTCTCACCTACGCGAGGATATAAAGACCATCGAAAACGGAGTTCGTATGAAGAAGATATGAATTTTTGAAGTTTATTAAATAAATTAATTATTTATTTTATTCAAAATTCGGATATTATCCGAAGGGGAGTCAGCATACGCGTTACGCGCCGCGTACTCCTGTACGCCCCGCGTACCCGAGAAAGCTCGGTCTCAAACAGTCCACGTCGCACGATCCGGAGAACCCGACCCGACGTCCCATCCGACCCGCGTGCCAGCGATCCGTCCCATCCGACCCGCGAACCCAGGAACCCGTCCCATCCGAGGCCGAGGCGGTCGTGGCTCGGTCATGCGTGACGCACGCGTACGCGCTGCGTACTAGCGTACGCCCCGCGTACTGAGGCAGACCAGCCTCTCTATAAATAGCATACGAAGGTTTCCAAAGAAAGGGCTCATTTCTCTTCTCTCTCTCACAACCTTGCCTCGTTTTCCGTGTCCGTTCAAACCCGAAGCTCTGGTCTTTTTGGCTCAAGTCCCGAAGGTCGATTTTACTCCCGAGATTCCCGAGAATCCCGAGGAAAATCCGTTTCCCGAGACGAAACTCTGCCCGGTTTTCCATCTCGCTATCTCCAAAACTTTCAAGTGAGTTTCATACCCCTTAATCAACCGTTTTAATTATTCTAAATACTTTTATATGCTTTCAAAGGGGGGGGATTACAAGTAAAACACACGAGTATTATCGTGTGTTATATAAAGAAACTCTTTTATATACTGTTAAATATTCAAATCACATGCGATTTATAAACCTTTAAAGGAACTTTTAATTATATAAATATATATCATACGTTAAAATAGCATTCAATCTTTTAAAGTATAAAGCTGTTGTAATGCAGGTATAAAACTAAACTGTTCTTAAATTATTCTTTTCTATCGTAGAATCGACACCAAAAATCTATGCTTTCATAAACAAATGATTCTTTTCCTACGTATTTCTAAAAACAAACAAGGCACACTTTGTAAAACTATAATAGGTATAGTTTTACGAACAGATTTCTAACTCTTATGTACTAGAAACATATATTTCAAGAAGTTTACTTTCGTATACAAGAACAAACGTAACATTTTAACCAGTAGATCTGTTTTTATACCACGGGATTGTGAGACACTAACTTCATGTACGTTCGAGTACACATTTCAAGTCCTATATTATATACCAGAATCCCTTGGAGGGGGAGCATGGTGTTTGTGTATAGATCTATACGGGCTTGACAACCCGCGCCCTGACTGTTAGCTACAGTCCACCGTTTGGGGTGACAAACATCATAACATTCCAACGCCTGAAGAACGTTCTGTATAGGCATTTCGAGTCAATAGTATGGTTATAAAACTCACAAGGGGTATTAAAAACGCATTGATTTACAAGGTTTTCAAACTCATTTATTATTTTACCTTTACATATATCTTGGAAACAAACATTGGTCTTGAATGAAGACTACTTTTATGCTAGTAGAAAATATAGGATTTTCTAAAATACATACAAACAAAGATAAAACATTTCATTTCATTTAAACATTGTCATTTAAATACTTATGAAATTCACCAGCTTAAATGCTGATCAACTCTTTCAAAATTACTTGTATGTCCCAGGGATTCAGTAAATTTCAGGTACTAGTATGCTTTTGAAGAAGAGATGCTGTGGCGCCAGTTTAATCTCATATTTTTGACATCATATTGTAATTGGTTTTGAACATGTAAGTTTTGACAAATGTAAACTTTCAATTATATATATGATGGTTGTATTGCTTTCTTTACTATGTATTCATTTGTTACGCTACCACATGAAGTCATCCGCCCCCGAACGTTTCCGCCGTTCAGGTTCGGGGGTGTGACAGATTGGTATCAGAGCAATGTTTATAGTGAACTAAGTATATCGAACCACATAAGATATACAAACTATAAATGCTTAAGGGACTAATACTCTCTAACAAAACAAATTTCTTTTTACACTTAAACATCGTTTCGTTCAACTTAAATTAATAGTTCATTTAAGTACAATTACATGCATACCACAAACTATTTTCATATTGTACAATTTTACAAGTATATAGGCAAATTGACACGCACGAATCGAGAAATTATCGTAGTAAGCAACAAGTCAAACCGTACCAAACCATTACAAAAATCAAACACAAGAATTTAAATACTATAGGAGTATTTGCTATCTAAACTAGTTTAACTTACATGTTTTACATGTTCCGACTTTATTCAATTCTTATAACCTAAATTCTCGTATAGTCAAATGGCTGGATTTCACCACCCTGGCGACCCCTACTTTCCCAACCAAGGTAATGGAGGATGGATCGAAGATGATCCCGAAGAGGACGAGGAACCCATAGACGTGGGTGATGACTCCGGTACCGACTCAGAGCCGGAAGTTATCGATCCACCACCCATTCAACCTCCCGTCTTCGTAAGGAACTTTCAAGGACCAACTCCCGTCTGGGGAAGTCACCTCCACCATTGGAGTCAACAGCAAAACCTACGTCCTCCCTACGGCATGTGCCGGGACTTCTATGATGTCCGCGGCGGAGGTTCGGCTGATCGAGCACTCCCGGTAATGGTGGGTAAGTTAGCCAATCAGTCCTATCAGTCTGGAGTACAAGCTAGTCGACTCCGGGATATCAACGTAGAAGTGCAGGTTCACACTTCTAACATCCGTAAGTTGAACAAGAGGCAAGACAACGCTCAGTTCCAAACCGAAGCGTTTCAAGCGCAAATTATTGCAGCCCTCGCCGAACTAAGGGAACAACAAGCCGCTTTGGATAGGCGTCTCATGGAGTCAAAGCAATCGGATACGGAGTCAAGCTCCAAACGCAACTTTCGACGCAAGTAGTGCTTGTCAAAAACTCAAAATTTTGTTATAGCTTAGGACCTCGGCTAAAAGTCTTTAAATTTCTTAAACTTAGTAAACGGAGATCCTTATAGAGGACAAATTTTCTTGATCGTTGTAACAACTTTTATATTAATATAAGTGGCACTATTATTACTATGTTGAGTATTTCGTTCGAACCTTGAATGGTCCTTGGGAACCCAAATACTTGTTTCATACCTTCAGTCTTACAAATAACTTTCATTCTTCTATTTCAAGACTCATACTATCTTTTGTTGTTGAATTATAGCGATGTAATTCATGAGACACATACATTTTCCATTTCATGAAATTCTTATCATTGTTTTCTTTCCATCTATAGTTGAAGGATGCCTCCGCGTAGGAATCCAAGGCGAAACAACAGTGAGGAAATACCTATACCACCACCTCCACCACCCCAATTTGATGCTGTAATGTTTCAAGCAGCAGTCACCGCAGCAGTGGCAGCCGCCATGTCACAGATCAATAACTCAAGTGCTAATGTCTCGGGATCTGGCGCACACACGTCCAACCATGGCGAGAGTCATGGACCACCTCGAGAATGCACCTATAAGGACTTCACCAATACCAAGCCCCGGATGTTTTATGGTACTGGTGGTGTGATGGCCCTGAGACAGTGGATTGAAAGGACGGAGGCAGTCTTTGAAATATGCTCCTGTCCCGAACACAGCAAGGTCAAGTTTGCAACCTTCACCCTTCTCGATAAATCTTTAACTTGGTGGAATGGCCACGTTAAAGTACTTACCCTAATCGTGGCAAACTCCATAAGCTGGGAGAGCTTGAAGGCCATGATGATGAGGGAATACTGCCCGCGGGGAGAAATTCAAAAGCTTGAACACGAACTATGGACTCTCGGAATGGTGGGTAACGACATCGCTACTAATACCAACAGATTCTGCGAACTGGCAATCCTTTGTCCAGACATGATTGCTCCTGAGAGCAAGAAGATAGAAAGGTACATCTGGGGACTGACGCCCCAGATGCGGTCAAGCGTGTTAGCTTCCAAACCTGACACCTTTGAAAGTGCTAAGGAACTGGCACAATCTCTGATCGACTACGGGGATCATCAGAACTCAACCACTTCTGCACCAGCACCACAGAAAGGAAACCACAACTACAACAACAAAAACAATGGTAGGAAGAGAGCGTGGATCAAAGGAAAGGGTGGATCTTCCCAAGAATCCGCAAAGAAACAACTTGTGTCAGTAAATGCTGCTATTGTACCTGCTACAGTCCCTACGAATACCTACCCAACAAAGCCTTATGTAGGCAACCTCCCAAAATGCACCAAGTGCAATTTCCACCACCATGGACCTTGCCGAGATATGCAGTGCGCCAACTGCAACAGGAAAGGACACACGGCTCGCTTCTGCAAAGAACCCGCAAAGCCGATCACTCAAGTTTCCGGTGCGGGTATAGGGCAGGCTTGCTACGGTTGTGGCGAGGTGGGCCACTACAAGAGAAACTGTCCTAAGGCAGCAGGCACCGGAGGGGTAGGACGAGTTTTGGCAATAGGTCACGACGAAGCTGTAGCTGACCCAACTATAGTTGCTGGTACGTTTCTTCTCGATAATTCATACGCATGCATATTATTCGATAGTGGAGCGGAGAGAAGCTTCGTGAGTCAAAACTTTATCCATTTACTTAAACCTACACCTAGCAAGTTAAAAGAACCATTCACTGTAGAGATGGCCAATGGAAAAACCGAAAGCACAAATTGCATATACATGGGTTGTACGTTAACATTGGACGGCCATTCTTTCCCAATCAATCTCATGCCGGTACAAATTAAAAGTTTCGACGTCATAGTCGGCATGGATTGGTTGAGTCTCCTTCGTGCTGACATTATGTGCTTTGAGAAAGCAGTCCGTCTTAACCTCCCGAACAACGAAACATTAGTTATCTACGGCGACAAATCTAGTACAAACCTTCGCATCATTTCGTGCATCCAAGCTCGAAAGTGCTTACGGAAGGATTGTCGGGCATTCCTAGCACACATCGTCGATACAAGTCAAGAACTGAAGGACATCAAGAGCATCTCGGTAGTACGCGACTTTCCCGATATCTTTCCAGAAGAACTACCAGGATTACCACCGCAACGCCAAGTCGAGTCCAGAATCGACTTAATTCCAGGAGCTACCCCAGTAGCGAAGTCGCCTTATCGTCTTGCACCAGCAGAGATGCAGGAACTTTCCAGTCAACTTAATGAACTCCTTCGCAAAGGATTCATAAGACCAAGTTTCTCACCTTGGGGAGCACCGGTCTTGTTTGTAAAGAAGAAAGACGGATCGTTCCGTATGTGCATCGACTACAGAGAGCTGAACAAACTTACTGTCAAAAACCGCTATCCTCTACCCCGTATCGACGACCTATTCGATCAACTTCAAGGGGAGAACTACTTCTCCAAAATAGACCTGCGATCCGGATATCACCAATTACGAGTTCTAGAGGGGGACATTCCAAAGACAGCTTTCCGAACTCGTTATGGACACTATGAATTCGTGGTGATGCCGTTCGGATTAACCAATGCACCAGCAGTATTTATGGACCTAATGAATAGGGTATGCCGCCCTTACTTGGACCAGTTCATCATCGTCTTTATCGATGATATACTTATCTACTCTCGAAGTGAGGAAGAGCATGGTCAACACCTACGAAAAGTCCTAGAAACACTGCGAACGGAAAAACTCTATGCGAAGTTCTCTAAATGCGAATTTTGGATTCGAAGAGTCGAATTTTTAGGTCACGTTGTTAGCGAAAAGGGAATACACGTTGACCCCTCCAAAATTAAGGCTATTGAGAACTGGTCGGCACCAAAGACACCTACTGAAATTCGTCAATTTCTAGGTCTAGTTGGCTACTATCGCAGATTCATAAAGAACTTTTCGAGCATTGCGAAACCTCTTACTTCATTAACTCAGAAAGGTGTGGTCTTTGACTGGGAAGCGAAACAAGAAAAGGCATTCCAGACACTAAAGCAGGCCTTGTGCACCGCACCGATACTATCCCTCCCCGAAGGGATAGAAGACTTTGTGGTGTATTGCGATGCTTCAAATCAAGGACTAGGTTGTGTTCTTATGCAGAGGGGGAAGGTTATCGCTTATGCCTCCCGACAGCTTAAGACACACGAAGTGAACTATACGACACACGATCTCGAATTAGGAGCTGTAGTATTTGCTCTGAAGATCTGGAGGCACTACTTATACGAAACAAAGAGTACCATCTTCACCGATCACAAGAGCCTTCAACACATTTTCGATCAGAAGGAACTCAACATGCGACAACGGAGATGGGTCGAGTTACTGAATGACTACGAATGTGAGATTCGATATCATCCTGGAAAGGCCAACGTAGTAGCCGACGCCCTCAGCCGAAAGGAATACACTGGTCGGAGGGTCAAATCTCTGACCATGACTATCCATTCCCACTTATCCACACAAATTAAGGAAGCACAAATGCAAGCTTTGCAACCCGAAAATGTGGCGGGTGAATCCCTGCGAGGAATGGAGAAGAATTTAGAAGTCAAGGGTGGCGGAGCCTACTATCTCATGGGCCGAATCTGGACCCCAAAACATGGTGGTTTCAGAAACATAGTCATGACTGAAGCTCACAACTAAAGATATTCCGTTCACCCGGGTTCAGATAAAATGTATCTGGATCTTAAGAAACTGTACTGGTGGCCTAACATGAAAGCGGAGATTGCTACCTTCGTGAGTAAATGTCTTACTTGCGCTAAGGTTAAGGTCGAGTATCAGAAACCGTCAGGACTACTACAACAGCCAGAGATACCGGAATGGAAATGGGAGCGGATTACTATGGACTTCATAACCAAGTTACCCAAGACGACATGTGGACTCGATACCATATGGGTCATTGTCGACAGACTGACCAAATCCGCACATTTCCTACCCATCAAGGAGACTGACAAAATGGAGAAGCTTACAAGGACTTACTTAAGGGAAGTAGTGCGATTGCATGGTGTTCCGATATCCATTATCTCCGATCGAGATAGTAGATTCACTTCAAGGTTCTGGCAGTCACTACAAAGTTCCCTGGGAACTAGGCTGGACATGAGTACGGCCTACCACCCACAGACAGACGGACAAAGTGAGAGAACGATACAAACTTTAGAAGACATGCTGAGAGCCTGCGTGATTGATTTTGGAAAGGCATGGGATATTCATTTACCCCTTGTCGAATTTTCATACAACAATAGTTATCATACAAGCATAAAGGCTGCTCCATTTGAAGCCCTCTATGGTCGAAAGTGCAGATCCCCTCTGTGTTGGACTGAAGTTGGCGATACCCAGTTAGCTGGAAGAAGAGTTCCTGAAAGCACTCTCACCGGTCCGGAGATCATACGTGAAACAACAGAGAAGATTGTTCAGATTCGCGAACGATTGAAAGCCTCAAGAGACCGACAGAAAAGCTACGCTGACCAAAGGAGGAAACCTTTGGAATTCCAGGTAGGAGACCACGTCTTATTAAAGGTCTCACCGTGGAAGGGTTTAATACGATTTGGAAAGCGGGGGAAACTAAATCCAAGGTACATAGGGCCTTTCGAGATTCTTGCCAGAATCGGCCCTGTGGCTTACAAGCTTAACCTACCGCGCGAACTTAGTAACATCCATCCAACCTTCCACGTCTCAAACTTGAAAAAGTGTCTATCCGACGAGACTCTTGTTATCCCACTCGACGAAATCGAGATCAACGAGAGCCTCAACTTTGTGGAAGAACTAGTAGAAATCATGGACCGAGAGGTCAAACAAACAAAACAAAGTCGCATACCCATCGTGAAGGTTCGCTGGAACGCCAAGCGGGGACCCGAATTCACATGGGAACGCGAAGATCAGATGAAACAAAAGTATCCTCATCTCTTTCATGTTCACTAGTATCTTTACTACTTTAAATTTCGGGACGAAATTCTCTCTAACGGGGGATGATGTGACAACCCGATATTTCAACTCTTTGTAACGACCAAAGTGGGTCAGGTATTGTAACCGCTTCTGAGTAATAAAATTTACTTTCATAATAAAATGTACAAATAAGTCCTATTTAATTTCCTTCTATGATTAAATGTCTTTGAACCATGATCGTACGTGAAAAGAACGCCCAAATCCGACTTCATTTAGCGAAATTATGATTTTTCCAAATTCGACTCAGCAACAGACAGCTAAAAACTCGAATCGGAAATCGAGTGACTTTTGACCGGAATGACCTAAACGAGAATCGAAGGTCTCGACAATGGTATTCTAGCGATAAAAAGTCTGGCAAAAACCGACATCAGATAAAGAAGTTACGAATTTTCAAAGAAATTCCTTAAACACGATAGATTTTATATTTAATAAAAAAATAATTTTGGAATTTGCCGACGGAGTCTAAACGAAAGTTGAAGAGCATAGTCTCACCTACGCGAGGATATAAAGACTATCGAAAACGGAGTTCGTATGAAGAAGATATGAATTTTTGAAGTTTATTAAATAAATTAATTATTTATTTTATTCAAAATTCGGATATTATCCGAAGGGGAGTCAGCATACGCGTTACGCACCGCGTACTCCTGTACGCCCCGCGTACCCGAGAAAGCTCGGTCTCAAACAGTCCACGTCGCACGATCCGGAGAACCCGACCCGACGTCCCATCCGACCCGCGTGCCAGCGATCCGTCCCATCCGACCCGCGAACCCAGGAACCCGTCCCATCCGAGGCCGAGGCGGTCATGGCTCGGTCATGCGTGACGCACGCGTACGCGCTGCGTACTAGCGTACGCCCCACGTACTGAGGCAGACCAGCCTCTCTATAAATAGCATACGAAGGTTTCCAAAGAAACGGCTCATTTCTCTTCTCTCTCTCACAACCTTGCCTCGTTTTCCGTGTCCGTTCAAACCCGAAGCTCTGGTCTTTTTGGCTCAAGTCCCGAAGGTCGATTTTACTCCCGAGATTCCCGAGAATCCCGAGGAAAATCCGTTTGCCGAGACGAAACTCTGCCCGGTTTTCCATCTCGCTATCTCCAAAACTTTCAAGTGAGTTTCATACCCCTTAATCAACCGTTTTAATTATTCTAAATACTTTTATATGCTTTCAAAGGGGGGGGATTACAAGTAAAACACACGAGTATTATCGTGTGTTATATAAAGAAACTCTTTTATATACTGTTAAATATTCAAATCACATGCGATTTATAAACCTTTAAAGGAACTTTTAATTATATAAATATATATCATACGTTACAATAGCATTCAATCTTTTAAAGTATAAAGCTGTTGTAATGCAGGTATAAAACTAAATTGTTCTTAAATTATTCTTTTCTATCGTAGAATCGACACCAAAAATCTATGCTTTCATAAACAAATGATTCTTTTCCTACGTATTTCTAAAAACAAACAAGGCACACTTTGTAAAACTATAATAGGTATAGTTTTACGAACAGATTTCTAACTCTTATGTACTAGAAACATATATTTCAAGAAGTTTACTTTCGTATACAAGAACAAACGTAACATTTTAACCAGTAGATCTGTTTTTATACCACGGGATTGTGAGACACTAACTTCATGTACGTTCGAGTACACATTTCAAGTCCTATATTATATACCAGAATCCCTTGGAGGGGGAGCATGGTGTTTGTGTATAGATCTATACGGGCTTGACAACCCGCGCCCTGACTGTTAGCTACAGTCCACCGTTTGGGGTGACAAACGTCATAACATTCCAACGCCTGAAGAACGTTGTGTATAGGCATTTCGAGTCAATAGTATGGTTATAAAACTCACAAGGGGTATTAAAAACGCATTGATTTACAAGGTTTTCAAACTCATTTATTATTTTACCTTTACATATATCTTGGAAACAAACATTGGTCTTGAATGAAGACTACTTTTATGCTAGTAGAAAATATAGGATTTTCTAAAATACATACAAACAAAGATAAAACATTTCATTTCATTTAAACATTGTCATTTAAATACTTATGAAATTCACCAGCTTAAATGCTGATCAACTCTTTCAAAATTACTTGTATGTCCCAGGGATTCAGTCAATTTCAGGTACTAGTATGCTTTTGAAGAAGAGATGCTGCGGCGCCAGTTTAATCTCATATTTTTGACATCATATTGTAATTGGTTTTGAACATGTAACTTTTGACAAATGTAAACTTTCAATTATATATATGATGGTTGTATTGCTTTCTTTACTATGTATTCATTTGTTACGCTACCACATGAAGTCATCCGCCCCCGAACGTTTCCGCCGTTCAGGTTTGGGGGTGTGACACAAATCAACTACACGGTATGTAATTCTAGCCATCTTTTAGATTAAAAGTTCCCCATGTATGCTAGATAGGATTATGAACCTTGGAAATCACATTTTGCATGTATTTTAGACAAACATAGATCCAAGGTTTTTGTGACAACCCGAAATTTCCATTCTGAATAAACCATATCAAGCCAATAGATGTAGATCAGTTACAGTGAAAATTCAGACTTAGAATATAAGTTTGGCAGTTTCAGGGTGTTGGGTTCTTGGTGTTGCGTCTTGGGCTCGCTTCCTAGCCCATCTTTTATGCGGTATGGGCCTGTCCATCCGTATCTTATGTTCTAGGGTTTGTGTATTTATAGATGTTTGCATGCATCTTTTACGTAACTGATAGATCAGGGTTTTACGGTGTAATTATACAAGATATCGTTTTGTAACCCTAGGATCCTCAACAGTGGAAGTTCTTCATCGAGCTCTGCTGAGGATTGAAAGTTCTAATCATTCGACATATTCAAATCCATTCTTGAGTATTGCTTTACATTCTTTATATACCTGTTTCAA
This sequence comes from Lactuca saligna, assembly GCF_052625555.1. Taxonomy (NCBI): domain Eukaryota; kingdom Viridiplantae; phylum Streptophyta; class Magnoliopsida; order Asterales; family Asteraceae; genus Lactuca; species Lactuca saligna. Next base: position 56,091,372 of record NC_136425.1, read on the forward strand.
AGATCTAATCGATCTTAAAATATTTTTATCTCATCAATTGGTATTAGAGCAGGAGGCTGTGTAATTCATACACATCTCTTCTGTGAAAGAAGCTATTAGGGTTTGTTCCGCATTAACTAATATTTATTGAGCCGTCACCCCATAATTGACGTATCTCATTACTTGTTCGTTTTGCCCTAATATTACAAGTCCGATCTTTCAAACAGGTTATTCGATCAAGCATGGACGAGTCGCCATCTAATCCCATTAATATTTCGAACAACATTGGATCAACAACAAAGATTCCCATCCTTTACACCCAAGATTATGAAGTCTGGGCAAATCACTTTGAAGACTATGTTATAGGATCCGAGGACAATGGATACCTCATCTGGGAAGCAATCGTTTCGGGACCCTTTGCTCATTCTGCAACTTCAAGGATTATTAAAACTCAAAAGGAGTATAATGATCTTTTGAAAGATGTTAGAGATGTTGCCCAAGACGAAAAAGATAAATTTCAGTGCAATATTAAAGCATTGAGATTAATCAGATTCGCTCTTCAATCTGACACTTTCAAGATGGTGAGTTCCTGCACTACTGCCAAAGAAATATGGGACAGGCTTCGCGAATTGTATTCTACGGACGAAGATCTTGAACACTCCATTCAAACCTTACTCTTATCCGAGTTTGGTGAATTCAAGCAGAGAGTCAAAGAAACTGTGACTCAAACGTTCGATCGCTTCAATCATCTTCTTAGCAAGATGATTAAACATGATATTGAAAGAAAGTTGATTGAGTAGAAAGTCACGTTTCTGAACGGCCTCAGATCTGAGTGGAGAGCTGTAGTGTCCACAGTTAAAGCGCATGAGCAATTCAAATCTTATTCTCTAGCGAAACTAGTGGGCATACTGAAATCCCAAGAGAAGATCGTACTACAGGAGAAAAATGTAGTTTCAAGCCTGGGTTCCTTGGCACTACTATCCAAAAGTAAAGTGGCGATGGAAGATGAAGACCTCAACTTAGAAGATTATGATCTTACTTCTGAAGACTATGCTATGATGGTATCAAATCCCAAGAGGTTCATCAAGAAAAGATTTCCCACCAATAAGAACCGTAATTGGCAGGGAAGTTATAGCTCTGAAAAGGTCAAAGAAGAACCGAAAGCAGAAGAATTAAAGAAGGAACCGAAAGCTGAAGGAGATTCGGGAGTGAGCTGCTTTCACTGTGGAGGAAAGAATCACTATGCTAAAGATTGTGTCCTCAAGAAAATGGCTGAAAAGGATGAGGAAAAAGATGAAGAAGCATTGTTACTGAAAAAGTTGGATGAGATCAGGAAGAAGAAATCTACTGCTAACTCGTCTATGAATGCTTTAATTGTGCAGGGTTCGATAGCAAATGATGAATTCGGAGGAGTGGAGGTCTGGTCAACCGACTCCGAGGATGATGAAGTAAGGAGGCCTTCTCATGGAAAAGCTTATGTGGCGAAAGAGAAGGACAGCAGTGGAAGATGCTTGATGGTGTCTGGTGTATCTTAAATGAGGGGATATAACACAGATGGTGGGAACAAAGACTCGAAGGAGCAACAGGACATGTGCTTTACAGCAAAACCGCTCAGCGTGCAATTCAACGAGCTTGATGAACTAATCAAGAATGTACAATCCGTGTTTGTTTCATTTAAAGTCCCACAATGCTCATATGAAAAAGAATTAAAAAAATGTTAATTCAAGAATTTCTCATCTAGACAGCAACTTAACTCAAACTCGAGTCACCAATTCTAACCTAACTAACCAAATAAGTAGGGTGTCGTCGAAGAGTGAGGAACGGAGGATGTGGATCAAACTAAAAGAGTCGGAGTTAGTCAAAACCAAGGACGAAAACATTTATTTGCAAAGAGACAATTTAAAACTTTTGAAACAGCGAAATGTTTTTTGTTTGATTGCTAAGCGTCTTTACAATAATATCACTCAACTTCATTTGAACTGTGAAATAGGGCAGAAAATTCATCATATGATCTTGCCTTTTCTTGAGTTTAAGGAGGATGAAATCGACGCTGAAGCATACAATTGTGAAAGTGTGGTTTCGTCTGAGGATGTTAATCCAACGTATATGTATGGTCTTGACAAAATTGAATCTTTCATTAAGTCCAAAGAACATAAGGACATGCTGAAAAACCTTTTGGATGAAAATGACAAACTGAATCTAAGGACCGAAACCATAAAAAAATTTGACTCATTGAATGCCAATTTGAGCTCAGAAAATAAAATTGATGTTGAAAATGCATCTGAGCTTAATGAGGATAATGACATGAGTGAAATTTCTTTAGAGGAAGAAGTTGACTGCTCTGAATTTGTCAAGAGTGAACCTAAAATCCACAAAAATCTCATCTCAGAAAATTCTGTGGAGTTCGCTCGCTTGTCCCAACAAAAGTCCCCGAAACTTGAAGAAAAAGTTGTTGTTTACCAAAAGGTAAGGACAACACCAAATCAGGTGTATAAGGTCACAGGTGTAACCGAACATCAGACAGCCGAACTCACAGCCATTGTAAACGAAGACAACACTGATGGTTGTGATGAGTTCTTCTAGTCGGCTCCTATTGACAATGTTGATGAAACTGTTGGTCTATCAGAGCAAACATCCTGGAAAGCAAAAGGAAGATACATTCCTAAGCCACTTAACAAGCCTGATAACTTTGACGTGCCGAGTTCTAGTGGTACAAAAGATGTTCCTAAAGATAAGGCAGATTCAAGTGAATCATCATCGGTTCAAAGTGGACCTGTTGACACCAGTCAAAATCAAAAGGCGAACATCCATCATCAGACGAAACAGATGAGAAATCAAAAACAACAAAGGAATCAGAGATACAAGAAGAATCTTTCTGAAAGAAAACAGTTTTGGCAATCTCAAAATGCCTATTTCTCATATCGTGACAAAAATTTAAAGTCAGAGAAAAATAATGTTGGATCTCAAGAGAGAAATAACAACCGAAAGCAGAAGTTCGGTTCAGAGGACAGTATCAACCGAAAGCAGAAGTTCGGTTCAGAGGACAATATCAACCGAAAGCAGAAGTTCGGTTCAGAGCACAGTATCAACCGAAAGCAGAAGTTCGGTTCAGAGAACAGTATCAACCGAAAGCAGGAGTTCGGTTCTGAGAGCAAAAGAGACCAAAATTCTAGGTTCGGTTCCACTGATAATCAAAACCGAAAGAGTCACCTAGAATATCAAGTCAAGAAATCATCTCAGTCTAAATTCTCTCATTCAAATTCTTCCAATCATTCTTCTTCTCAATCTCATTCTAAATCTCCAACTGACCTGAAAGGGGAATCAAAGGTTTCATCAGTTAAATCCAAGACCAAACCAAAAGCACTAAATCCCACAAAGATTAAGGTTTTCAACATCAAAAAGAAAGATGAAACAACTTTGATAAAAAGAACATATTTTGTTGACATCTCTCTTTCTGCTCCTGTTCCTATGAAAGGCTCACGTGGACCCAAGAAACTTTGGGTTCCTAAATCTGTTTAATTTGTGCAGGTTATCAGTGATGAGCAGTTTGACGAAGAATGGTATATTGACAGTGGCTGCTCACGTCACATGACAGGGATGAAGGAAGAGCTTAGGGAATTCAGATTTCTTTCAAACGGTGGAAATGTCAAGTTCGGGAACAACTCCTTCAGAACCATAAAAGGCTATGGAATGATTACAAACGGTGATTTCACGATCCGGAAGGTTGCAAATGTAGAAGGACTACAACATAATCTCATCAGTGTATCTCATCTTGTTGGAGGTACCGGTCTCAACGTCTCGTTCGATGATGAGGGTTCGGAAATTATTGAGAAGCAAACGAACAAAGTTATTCTCAAATCAGAGCGCAAAGGTAAAATGTTTCCCCTAAATCTCAAACCAATCAAAGGGAATCCAGCAATCTGCTTGTTATCAAAAGCACAATCTGATGAAAGCCGGTTGTGGCACCGAAGGCTTTCTCATCTCAACTTCAAGGACATCAACAAACTTGTCGCCGAAGGTCATGTTCGTGGTCTTCCATTGCTCAAGTACGATAGAGAACATTTATGTGTGGCATGTGAAATGGGGAAGCAGAGTCGTCAAAGTCATCCATCAATTATAAACACAAAAGTTGTTGAACCACTAGAGTTACTTCACATTGACTAGTGTGGTCCCTCATCAATTGAAAGTATCGGCGGTAGCAAGTACATTCTTGTTATTATTGATGACTTTTCGCGTTTTACATGGGTGTTCTTTCTAAAGCTTAAATCTAAAGCGACTCACAAGCTAAAGATGTTCATCAAGCAGGTGGAAGTACAACTGAAGAAAGTCGTTCGGAACATCAGGAGTGACAACGGCCTGGAGTTCAAAAATAAAGAATTCGAAGAATTCCTGGCGGAAAGAGGAACTACCCACAACTTCTCAGCTCCCTACACACCTCAACAAAATGGTATAGTTGAAAGGCGGAACCGATCCTTGAGTGAAGCAGCTCGAACTATGCTAAGTTTTGCTTATTTACCTTTATATTTCTGGGCTGATGCTATATCTGCAGCTTGCTTTACACAGAACAGGTCATATCTCAATAAGCGATTCACGCTCACTCCTTATGAGATCATAAACAACAGGAAGCCGAATGTTAAATTCTTCCATGTGTTCGGTTCCCGGTGCTTCATCTTCAATTCTAAAGAGCATCGCAACAAATTTGATGTCAAAGGAAATGAAGGGATTTTTCTGGGCTATTCTCTCACTTCTAAAGCGTACAGGGTATTAAACAAACGTTCAAGGAAAATAGAAGAGACGTATTACGTGACCTTTGATGATAGATATGTCAAAAAGTCAACAGTAAACATACACTCAACTGGTGAAATCTTTCCTCAAACAGGTCAAGTCACAGCATCAATTGCAAATCTCTTTGAGAAGTTTGTCGAGTTATTTGATGAACCAGAGAAGGCTATTAATTCGGAAGCCAGCGCAGCAGACAACAAGGTGTATCATCTGAAACAACTAGTAGAAGATGCTACAAGGCGAATGAATGAAGAAGTGTCCAGTTCCGGAGCATCAGTCGAGGGGGAGCATGCCGATACTGCAGCACCCGAAGGTACTGTAGCACCCGAACGCTCCACAACACCAGAAGGCACAACAGCACCCGAAGGTACTATAGCACCCGAAGGTAATGTAGCACCCTAAGGTACTGTAGCACCTGAACGCTCCACAACACCAGAAGGCACAACAGCACCCAAAGGTATTGTATCACCCGAAGGTACTGTAGCATCTAATAACTCCATAGCATCTGAAGGCACAGGAGCACCCAAACTCTTCACTGTACCCGACAGTCCGACTGTTCCAGAAAGCTCTTCATTCGAGGGGGAGAATGCCAATATGCTCTATGACGATGAAAGTCAATCCGAACCAGAAGAGATGGTCAACGCTGAATTGGATCCTTCCTATGATCCAAATTATCCTCCTCTCATCAAATCGACCCGAAATCATCCGGTCTCTCAAGCTGTAGGTGATGTTTCTGAAAAGGTTCTGACACGATCTCAACTTAAGGAAAAACAAACTTCCCTTTTCTCGAAAGTAGAATTATGTATGTTTAATTCCTTTGTTTCAAAAGTTGAACCCAAGACAGTTAACACTGCTCTCGATCACTCCGATTGGGTTCAAGCTATGCAAGACGAACTGAACGAATTCGAAAGGAACAAAGTTTGGCGCCTCATTCCAACTCCTCAAAATGCATCAGTTGTTGGTCTCAAATGGGTATTCAGGAACAAAATGGACAAGGAAGGGAATGTGATTCGAAACAAAGCACGTCTGGTAGTGAAAGGATACTGTCAGGAGGAAGGAATTGACTATGAAGAGACTTTCGCTCCAGTTGCAAGGCTGGAATCTGTTCGCATTTTTCTGGCCTATGTAGCACACAAAAACTTCGAGGTCTACCAAATGGATGTCAAATGCGCTTTTCTGAATGGAGAACTCGAAGAAACAGTCTATGTGGAGCAACATCTCGGCTTCGTCAATGAGAAGTTCCCAAATCACTGCTATATTCTGGACAAGGCGGTTTATGGTCTGAAACAAGCTCCCAGGGCCTGGTATGAAACGCTAACAAAGTTTTAAAAGATGTCTAAATTCAAACAAGGTTCGGTTGACCCAACCTTCTTTCGTAAAAAGGAAGGTAACCACCTTATGATTGTACAAATTTACGTCGATGATATCATCTTTGGCTCAACGAATCCCAGCTTAACAGCTGAATTCAGAAAGCTGATGGAGACTAAATTTGAAATGAGCTCCATGGGTCCGATTAATTTTTTTCTTGGATTAAATATTAGACAGGGACCCGAAGGCATCTTTATCAACCAGGAAGCCTACACCAAAACTCTTCTTGCCAAATTTGGTATGATGGGAGATTCAAAGGTCAAGGTTCCAATGGCTTTCGGAACCAAACTCACCCCTTCACTGGAGAAACCAGGAGTTGACATTACGCTATATCGCCAGATGATTGGGTGTTTAATGTATCTTACTGCTAGCAGGCCTAACATCATGTTTTCCGTATGTTGTTGTGCTAGGTTTCAGGCAAACCCACGAGAACCTCATATGCTTGCTGTGAAGAACATACTTAGGTATCTGAAGCGAACTTCCTCTCTTGGTCTTTGGTATCCATCCAACTCAGGCTTCTTCGTTCAAGCCTTCTCTGATGCAGATCTTGGAGGATGTGGTTTAGACAGGAAAAGCACCACAGGGGGTTGCTAATTCCTTGATGGGAAATTGGTCAGCTGGCAGTCAAAGAAGCAAACATGCGTTTCCCTTTCTACAGCCGAAGCAGAGTACATTGCAGCCGCCTCCTGCACATCTCAAGTAATATGGATCCAAAGCCAGCTCCGGGATTATGGACTTAACATGAAAAAGATCCCACTATATTGCGACTCAGAAAGTGCAATTAGGATCTGTCACAACCCAGTGCAACACTCTAAGACCAAGCATATAGCACTGAGGTATCACTTCATTAAGGATCATGTGGAGGATGGTAATGTCGAAATTCACTTTGTGCGAACCACTGATCAACTGGCAGATATCTTCACCAAAGCCCTACCTGAAGCCAGTTTCAATAAAATCCTTCATGGTCTAGGAATGATGGAATCTGAATCGGTACCAAAGACTTCATCCCAAAGTTAAAAAGTAAGGAGTGAAATGAACCGAACGTTCGGTCCATTTCGGGCTCGATTCATATGGGAACCGAAATGAACCGAGCGTTCGGTCTATTTCGGGTTTGGTCCCATAACACATATTTTCGCTCAATCTCAAAAAGGTGTTGTCTATGGTTGTACACATTTGTAAAGCTGTTTTCTAAAAATCCAAATTTTTTTTTGAACCGAAATGAACCGAGCGTTCGGTCCATTTCGGGTTCGGTTCCAATTTTTTTTACATTTATTATTTATTATTCTTTCTTATTCTGTATTAGTTTTTCCCTTTTGTAAAGCTGTTTTCCAAAAATCCAAAAATATTTTTTTAGGAACCGAAATGAACCGAGCGTTCGGTCCATTTCGAGTTCGGTTTATTTTTTTTATTTATTTTGTTTGGTTTTTCTCTTTCTTTATTTTACTTAGTTAAGCGTCCCTAGAAGCATGCTGTTGCATGTTGTCCAAAGCCTCAACTGATTTTGAATACAAGCCTTAATGACTAGGTATATACAAACCTTGTCTTCCCAATAAGGTTGCTCCATTTATTCTAATCCTGAGCTACCTTACTCTCTTCTCATATGAGTTGAGAGTTTACTGCTTGGTCACTATTTTCAGCAGAGGTACTATCGCTTTTCTTCACCACCATACTCTTCTCCATCATATTTCGGTCCCATATCGTAACCCTTGAGACTCTCAGAATTAACCACTGAGGTTTATGGTTACAAAATATATGTGTTTATGATCTAAGCCACGTGTCACTACGTGCTTTGTGAAATCCAAAATTCAATACCTATCATGAATTGACGGTCAACATGAAATCTCTCTTTGTTTGTGCGATTTTTATGAATTTGTTATTTACCATAACATTTCTTCCCTTAGAATCTAGTTTAATATTTTTTTTGAGATTTCACCATCATATATTTTTACAAGTCACTATATCTGTTATCCAACCTACTTGTTCAACAGACCACATCGGTCTCACAAGTACTTCATTTAGTCTCAGTCTTATGTCAAGGTCCGGGTTTCTAAATTGAAGCGAAAGCCACCCTATTATGCCTAACAAAAAGATGCCTTTCAATACTTCTTAGAAAGTGATTGATCGTAATTCAACGGGAATCCATACAAACACTTTATGGTCTCTCTTGACCTTGAAGAACGTGATTCGTGCCCGGGATCAACTGTTTTGTGTCTTTTTTGACATCACTCTTCCCCTATATATCTCGCTTTATTTCCTTATCTTTTACACTCTATGCACGAAAATCTTTGATTTTCCAAACTTCTCGTTCGGTTACTTTATAATCTTATGTTTGGATGACAGCTATTAAACAGATAAGATGTTGACTCAACCGACAGAGTAACGGCCTCAATAGTGAGGTGATGGGCACGTGTGCAAAACGGAACAGTTCTTCTCTCTCCTGCGTAATCATCGGGGTGCCAACCGTCGTGCTTCAGTCAAATCCGAAACCGTTTTATTGTATCAAGAAGATTTGGGGATGATCTTTCTCTCTCCTCTACCCACGGTATAAAAGAAACACATCTGCTTCATTCCCAATTTACCACATTCAAAACTCAAACGAGCAAAATCGGATGATTTCTCATCTACTGTTCATCATCTTCTACCTTCATCAATGGCGGATTCTTCATCAGTTCAAGAAACCTCCTCCCGCACAAACATTCTTCCAATCCGTGCTCAACAAAGTCTAGTGATTGATCTCAACCCTAAGGCTTACGAGAATTACATGTATCCCATGGTGGAGTGCCTCAAATACTCTCCGTTAGTGCTCGCTCTTTCCAAAGTTGAACTTGTACCAATGGAATGCCTTTCCTAGGTCTTCTCCACAACCCATTATGACAAATCAATGGATCGTATCTACTTTGATCTTCTTTCTCACAAGACCTCCATCTCTAAGCAACGATTCTGTTGGCTCCTAGGCTTTGAAGCTGATGAATCTAGGGTTAATCCCGACACCATTACCGTCGGGCAATTATTTTCGATGTTCTACAATATGGGGTACACGGAAATTCTCACAACGGTCACAAAATTCAAGAAATCGTGTCTCCCTCCTCCCTGGAATGGTTTCTTCACCATTCTATTCAAAGGACTCTCCGAGCGTAGTTCTGGTTCTGATGGGGCCAACAAACTATTTATGACCATTCTCTATGGTCTTTATCATGGCCTTAACCTCGACTATGGCTCGGTTCTATGGCAGCTCATTCAGAGCCTTGCCTCCTCCTCTCGCCACACTGAGGTATCCTACGCCAGGTTCTGGACGCTCATCACCAAGTGGGCCATGGATAAACTTGATGTTCCTACTGTTGCAGGTTCCCTTCTCTCCAACATCAGCATCTTCCACACCACCAAAATTATTGTCACCGATCCGACAAAATTTTCTTTCGTCGGATCCATTCCGGATTCTATGTCCGCTGGGGTGTCAAAGGAGAGCATCATCATGAAAGCCTATAAGGACTTTCGTCCTTCGGGCCCAAGGGAACTTTCTGCTGAAATGGTTCAGTCCATTAATAATGCAGATAAACCTGCTGCTCGAGGAAAGAAACCCGAGCAAGGGAAGATAAAGAAAGCAGCAAAGGGGGTGAAAGGTCCTTCTCCTAAGAAGCGAAAACCCTCAAAACCAGATCTTTCCCCACCAGTGAAGAAGAAGAGAGTCCAACCCAAGAGAAAACTTATTCTCTCTTCTTCCTCCAGCGACTCGGAAGAGAACCACTTTGACTCAGATGAGTCAGCTAGAGGCGAAACCCCGCCTCACTCCCCTGATCATGAGGTACATATTTCATCAAAACCTCCTTCACCTTCTCCTATACCCACCTCTTCCATTCCCATCATAACCTCTTCCATTTCCATTCCCTCCATATCTGACCCTATTTCCATTCCCCCCATAACTACTCCTCTTCAAACCACATCAACCACCCTTCCCCCACCACTTTTTATAGATGCCACCACCACTACCACCCGTGAGGTTCTAACCAACGTATTTGATATGGGGGTTTCTACTTCACAACCCGAACCTACATTTTCACCTGAACCCACTATCACTACCGAACCACCCACTGCACCCTTATCTCCCACTCCATTTGCTGAAACCAAAACCTTTTTGGGAGGGGAAGATACCATTTTTGACTCCATCTACTACAGCCCCTATCAACTTCAGAGTGATGATGATGATGATGCTCTGGTTACCAAAAAGCACATCAAGGAGCTCCACGAGAAGATTGACAATCTTGTGGCTTCTTCCTCCTCCTCAACATCTCACTTTTCAGAGGCTGCTATTCAAAGTATGGTGGAGTCACTTACAAAAGCACATGAAGCCTCTATCAGCACAGCTGCTGCTGCCATTGATAAATCCACGCAGGCTAGTGTTGTTGCGATCGAAAAAGTCGAAAAACTATTTCAAGACGCCCAGATCTGGCTGGAGTCTTTACAGGCGGCATCAGAGTTAAACACTAAGAAGATCCGCACCGTTGTGGAGAAGCTGGTCCATTCCTTCGAGACGGAAAAAGATCAATTTTCCAGCTTCCGCCAAAAACTCAAAGAAGACAACCAATCATTTCAGTCTTCGGTTGCGGATCGTCTTCTCTCATTCCAAGACACTCTTGCCGCCGAATCTACCACAAAGGAAGAGCTTGCCCGCAAGTCTTCCGAGCTTAACTTGGCAACTCATCAGCTCTCCTAGGCCGAGAAGGAGATCGATTCTCTTCGGTCCGAGAAAGCTGTGGTCAAGAGTTGTGTTTCAGATGTCCACGGAGCTTTGTCCAATATCATTGAAGCCCATGATCCGATTCTCAACTATTCGGTGAGGCGAAGTCTTGCAAAGAAGCTCGCTCGTGCTCTTGCCCTTCTTAGCCTTATTGAAGGCATTCCTGAGCAGGAGGACCATCCGAAACAAGGGGGAGAAAAGAAGAAGTCCACAGCTCCACAGAAACCCCCTCCAAGTTCCATACCTCAATCCATTCCACTTTCAACACTTGTCCCTCCGAAAGCACCCAAACCAACATCTGGTCCTTCATCAGGTTTGAGTGCTCAAGCCAAAGCCAAACAAATTGCCGACGACAGTGATGAAAGTGATGATCAAGAGCCGATTGTCAGCTTGGTCAGGAAGCACACCAGAGAGAGAGAGCTGGATGAAAATGCTCGAATAGTCAGGGAAGCCGAGGCCAAGGAGAGGAAGATGAAGGAGGCTCATGATCTCCTTGAAAGCAAGAAAACTCTGTTTCCTCCTTGGACCCTTGAAGTGCTCATCAAAGAAGCCATTGAGTCCCCTTGCACTCTGTGGCTAGAACCGGTCGTCTCACTAGACCGTCTCAACTCAATCGATTCCCAGTTCGACATGCCCCTGACCCGAAAGGCCTTCATCTTCCATGCGTTCGCTCATGTAGCTGAAGTTCCCCACCCTCACCCGAAGGTGGATATGGAGCTTATAGACTATTACCTGAGGACTGCTCAACCTCAGTACCAAACTTGGAGCACACAGAAGATAACCAACGTTCGGGTTCTCAAGCCTGTTCGTGAAGGTAACTTTGTTAATGTCAGATTCAAGGTCTTTATGGGATCTGAAAAATCTGAGCACTCTATCTCTCTGGCTGATCTTCCCAACCTCAACCCTCACGATTGGATCGTTGTGCACAATATTCTTCTTGTCAATGAAGCTGAATATGGTCCGGTCATAGACCATTTCAAGAGAATGTTAGTTTGCTATATTTTGGAGGTGGCTAAGCTTGATCAAGAGATTGCTAATATCCTGAGGAAGAAGCCCATCATCACTCCAGTCGGTTCTGCTAGCGATATAAACCGAATGAAGATAGGAAAGATTGACCCGAAACAAAACTCAGTTATGTTCACTAGAGCAGAAGGCCAGAAATGCCTGTTTGCTTTGGCTGACAAACATCTCTACACCACTACTTGTCTAGAGCATGTTCTGGGTGTAATCAATCGTTGCAAGTAGAACACAGATAGTGATAAAAAGTACTTCAATGATATGATAAACTGGTACATTCACTTCCTTCAAACACTTCTTGCTATCATCCCCTTCCTGTTCAAGACAGTCTGGAAAGCCCGTGTTGCGGGGGCAAGCAAGCTGGAGTGAAGTCTCGCCTCAATTGATGCAAAGGGGAAGATTGTTGGGTTCTTGGTGTTGCGTCTTGGGCTCGCTTCCTAGCCCATCTTTTATGTGGTATGGGCCTGTCCATACGTATCTTATGTTCTAGGGTTTGTGTATTTATAGATGTTTGCATGCATCTTTTACGTAACTGATATCATTTTGTAACCCTAGGATCCTCAACAGTGGAAGTTCTTCATCGAGCTCTGCTAAGGATTGAAAGTTCTAATCATTCGACATATTCAAATCCATTCTTGAGTATTGCTTGACATTCTTTATATACCTGTTTCAAAGATCTAATCGATCTTAAAATATTTTTATCTCATCACAGGGTTTTACACCAAAAAGGGTTATTCGGAGAGTGGTTGCACTAGGATTTTGTGCAACACTGTAAATTCCATTACCCTAGATCATTAGAATCCATTCCGAGAATAGGAATATTTTCTGCCAAAATATTTCAGGACTATAAATAGTTTTCAGAACCAAATTCATTCATTATTCTCATTTCCAACTAGAAAAAAGCCATTTTCTCTCTGACGGATCTTCGGGTTACTATCCCAAATTGTGAGTAACTCTTTCTAGTAGTGTTAGAAAGCTTTAAATATGTTCATAACATAGATTACATAGCTAAATCATCCGATTTAGGAGTTTACTTCCCAAGGTGTTCTTGAGCGGTAAACTCCCGAAACCGAGCCTAGATTGTCCCCCGTGCTTAGTAACTACCTTGGACATGTATAGGAGTGTGTTAGGTACAATAAATCAGCCAAGAAACACCCAAAGTTAGGAGTTTACGGCCCAAGAAAAGCTATGGCCGTAAACTCCCTTAACACATGCTCAAATGGTGTTTTTAAGGCACCTAAAGCTTGGACTTTATGTTAGACAAATACCCTAAAGTATTCAGGACCTAGAAAACATAAGGAAAGCACAAGTGTTGAAGAGTTTATGGCCAAGAGTAATTCTTGGGCCGTAAACTCCTTTAAAGGGGTCAAAGGACACCCTAAACACTTCCTTAGGCCATGAGACAATTTGGACATGTACCTAGATGAGTTATGGACTAGCTAAAACATTTAGAACCCCATGTTTGAGGGAGTTTACAGCCCAAGATGTTCTATGGCCGTAAACTCCAAGAAATGGTACCAAATGGTGCCATAAACTCTTCCAAAGCCAAGTACAAAAGCCTAGAATTGTTCCTAGTTATTTTAGAGACTTGAAAGCACCATAATCACCCTCCCAAGGGAGTTTACGGCCGTAAACTCCAAGGGAAAAGGGTCTTTGGGCCGTAAACTCCCCAAAGGAGTCAATATGGTGCCCAAACACTTGTAAAAGCCTTGAAACAATTCCCACTAAGGTAGTAGTAATTGAAAGGACCATCCCAAGCCTTGGTTGGGAGTTTACGGCCAGGAGCTTACTCTCTTTGGCCGTAAACTCCAATGAATATGGTCATTAGACCTTAAACTCACATTAGGGGCATTGCACTCCTTTGTTGCAACCCATTAGCCTCCTAGCACTTGACCAAAAGTGTTTTCCTCGCGCTTAAATGTTATTACTTGTATAATTAGTGTTATAATCACTAATTATTTATATACATATGTTTTCATATGTAATTAGGATCATTGTGTGTGTCTAAGTCTCCACTTGACACCAAGCACTGTCCGATCCTTCCGTACGATAACAGTCCGTTCAATTCCAGTCACTTACTGCAGGTGAGTTCATACCCCTTAACTAATGTTTTAAACTCTTTTTAAATGTTTTATGGGGGGGGGGGGGGATACAAGTAGAATCATGCTACTTATTATGTCAATCACATGTGATTAGTAAGTAGGATTATATTACTTATTACGTCAATCACATGTGATTAATATACAGCATTCAAATGATTTTGCTACTCATTAGCCGTTTTACCAAACCGTTTCCTTCAAATGACTTTTTATAAACATTTTATATGTTTTAAACTCCTTTTTACACTGTACATCTTACTCCGTACATTTCCTTTCAAGCTTATTTACAACTGTGTTTCAAACAAATGTTTCCTTATACTTAAACTGTTTTATTAAACTTATGCCTTCAAATTGTTTTATAGATTGACAGCAAGTCGATCTTTTCTTAAAATAATACTTATACTTCAAATGTCTTACAAAAATTAATTATGCTTTTATATTATAAATTGCATGCCTCTATATGTATAGTTATATAAGAAATGTTTAAAAGACTTAGGAAGGCTATCCACCCTATTTCCTTTCCGCACCTTGAGATGTGGTCTAGTGGGACATTGGGTATTCGTCTGAAAGTCGTTTAAATATTAGTTATATATCATGTGTACATATATAGTCATAAAAGGTCCTTCAAGTTCATCCTATTCCCTTGGGTAGCAAGGGTATACATCCATGTCTACACGTACCACTTAGATTACTAGAAAGCTACCATATGGGTAGTTCAGGAAGATACTAGAACCATTGCTAGAATGCGATATCATACAATGAGTCAGTTCATTCATGAGTCAATACTTTCTAGAACTTTTCAGTACATTACATATACAACTATACTAGGACGAGAACATATACAGCTATACTAGAATGATTACATTACTGTACTTGCTAGATAGAGAGAACACACATTACAGCTAGCACACGCAGAACATTACAGTACACTACTGTACTATTACATGATCGCTCTTACTTGAGTACAATTACATGATCACACTTACATGAGTACACTTACATATACATAGAGTAGACGTCACTAGGTGCTATAGCACGGAACCAGTTCAGGATCTAACTAGACTGATGAATCACACCGCAATTGTGATAGTTATATCGAGTATACGTGATCATTCGGTAATGTGGATGCTCACGGCTTGCCTTCATGCAGGGGTCGTGGGTAGGTCCCAAAATCCCTTTGATAGGGGAGCGTATAGTCTGGGATCTAGACATCACATTATACCTTATCCCTCAAATAAGGCAGTTGAGTACCGATGTAGTTATTTATATTAAATACTACAGTACTTGGAAGTATTACCCTAGATTTAAGGTAATAGGTACGGTTGTAGTTCTTACAGTACTACACCATAGTACTATTTCATTTTCCCATTACATTCACTTCGTGAACATTCACACGACGCACATTAATGTAGAAACTATATTTTTGGATAATGATAGTTATACTTGGGAAAATACATACTCTTACAAGGAACATACATTCCGAATAGTTAGGTCTTGGTAGAAGACTACATTCAGAACAGTTAGGTCTTGGTAGAAGACACCTTCATATACTAGTAGGAATCATAAGGATTCTAGGGTTTTTCAAATGTTTACAGTTACTTCATATACATTTTCAAAACTTACAGTTCATATACATTTTCAATACTTACAATTCGTATACATACAAATACTTACATTTCAAATACATACAAGTATTTACATACAAATTAAGACACTAAATACTTATGATCTCACCAGCTTTAAAGCTGATACTCGCTTTCAAAATCACTTGTATCCTCAGGTCATCATAGACAGGTACCGATGCAAGGAGAAAGGAAGATGGAGCTTGTTCGAGACTTATCTTTCATTTTGATTTATGCTTTAGTGTTTATCAAAATTTGACAGAACACATTTGTATAATATTTATATTATTAATGCAATGGATGATGTTGTTGCTTGTTTACTACTTTACATTGTTGTTGATATTATACATGACGTCCTCCACCCCAGAACGTTTCCGCCGCTCCTGGTTTTGGGGTGTGACAGTTTGCTAGGGTTGCATGTACACTTAGGGGTGTTAGAATGCTCAAAACCCATCAGTGGTATCAGAGCCAAGGCTTGTTTGTTAAATACTTGATGCAAACTTGTTTTTAAAAATTCGAAAACAGTCCAGACTAGAAAACTTGACGAGTTCTGTCCAAAAACTCGCCAAGTTTATGTGTAATTGCATGAACTCGACGAGTTCCTAGATGAACTCGACGAGTTTGTCATCCAGTGAGCAGTTTTTGGAGCTTTGCTGCTGGAAATGGACTAGAAACATTACCCTAAACTGTTTTGGTGTTATAAAAATTATTTTAGATGGTGTAATGGTTGTTCTAATCCATTTACAATGGCTAATATCAAAATTACATGATTATATGTTCATGGAAATTTTGATATGACTATTCATATTTTTATGAGTTCATGATAGATCATTGGAATCACTTGTTTAATATTTAATTCATGATCATTATGTGTTTTAATGGAGTCCATAACTTGTCCTCAAGTTATGGATAACCAAAAGTCACTTTGTATTAATTCGATTAAAAGAACACATAAGGTACAAAAACGAAGAGTCGTCATTTTAATAACTCATAAGTTATGAATTGAAAGGTTTTTGTAAAGTTACAAAACTTGCCTTCATGTTTTGAAACATGTAAAGTCATCTAATAAACTTAAGTTCCAATCCTTTGAATTTTAAAAGTTAAAATTCAACCCCTATACTTTATAATATTATAAGTCTAATATATATATATATATATATATATATATATATATATATATATATATATATATATATATATATATATATATATATATATATATATATATATAAGATCAAGTTGTTTTACTGTTAGTAGGCCTCATTCACGAAGCCGGTCTATAAGGGGTGTATAAGGTTGTTTCCTATAAAATGGCAGCTTATTGGGAGTCCACTCCCACCCACCGCTTCCTTGAGTGGTGGAGGGTCGTTAGCCGAACGGGTAGGAAAACGACTTAAAATTCTCATTAAATGTATAATGATTATTATAAAGTAACTAAATGTTTTTATAAATTCCCAATCTTAGTTACTTTAGGAAAATGTGAATAAGGTACTAACCCATGAAATTGCACTTTGCACTTTTATTAAATCATTAGTGGAGCGTATATGGTTAATCTGCACACTAACTTGGACTTAACAAGGTAGGCAAAGGGCGAATTATGTTTTTTCATAGGTCGGTGGAGCGCGTGTTGTTTACCGGCACACGCATTAAGTGAAAAACATTACGGGTACCAACTAATTCGCATGGTTAGTTCACATCTTGTTTTGTGATCCTCGGTATCCCAGTCACAAAACATGAAGGGCACACTCGATATTGAAACATGCCCTTGAAAAGTTCAATGAATCTCAAAAGAATCGATGAGTTTCTAAAACCAAATAAAACCTAATAACCATAGTTCATTTTCACGGTGGAAATTGGTGAATCGTAGCCTTAGTATTAAATTTGGATCCTAGCCTCTTCAAAGTTATAATATATTGTGATTGGATCCTAGCCTTAGTATTAAATTTGGGTGTTTTATTAAGGACTATCTCTATATCTAAACTAAACTTGTTTTCTTCTTTTCAGATGTCTTCCAACAATGCTGCTTCTCGCTCAAACCCTACCGACTCCTTCTCTCTCATGAAACTATGTTGGAGAGTCATCTTTGATGGATCCAACTTTACAGATTGGATCAAAAACATCAGGATGGTCACTCGGTATGAGAACAAAGAATATGTTCTCAAAAAGGACCTTAAGGTACCCAAGCAAACTTGAGGAGCATGCTGAATATGAGGCACATGAAAGAGATGCTACCAAAGTGGCATGCATCATGATGGCCACTATGACAGCCGAACTCCAAAAGTCCAATGAGGACTACTATCCTTTTGAGATGCACCAGGATTTGATGGACTGCTACGATCAGAGTGCTCATCAAGAGTGATATGAAATCATCTCCTCCATAATAACAACCCGAATGAAGGATGGTGAACCCATCACGGGCCACATGCAGAAAATGCAAAGGTATATGGACCGTTTAATGAAGCTGAATGTGAACTACCCTGAGGAGTTAGAAATAGATATCATTTTGCACTCCTTACCATCATGTTATGATGAATTCCACATGACATATCACATGAACATGGAAGAAGTCACCCTAATCAAACTTCAAGGACTCTTGAAGACCGCCGAAAGTGGTCTTAAAGGTAAGACGGTTGTTACCACTCTTACTCATACTCCAAACTTTTCACCTGTTCTGGCAATTGGGAAAGGTAGAGGGAAGAAGAGGAAGAAACCTTCAAAGGGTACCAAGGGTAAGACCCTTGATGGCTCCTCTTCAAGTAAAACCAAGAAAGGTTTCGTGACTCCTTCTTCTGATCCCAAGGTGGTTGAATGCTTTTATTGCCATGAAAAGGTGCAATGGAAGTGAAACTTCCCAAAGTACCAACAAGATTTAAAGAATGGGAAAGTAAACCCCAACCATGCAGGTATTTACACTATATTATCTAATAACTCACCATATTCTAACTCTTGGGTCCTTGATACCGGTTGTGGTATTCATATTTGTTCTAATTTGAAAGGACTAACAAGAAGTGAGAATGTGGAGCATGGAAAGATAAACTTGATCATGGGGAATAGGAAAGCTTCACCTATCACCAAGATTGGAGTTTATACTTTGTTGCTAAGTAGTGGGTTTACATTAGATTTGAATAAATTTTGTTATTCGCCTAAAATGGCAAGAAATATTATTTCCTTTTATGCTTTGTACAAACAAGGGTTTACCTTTTCTTTTGATAATGAAGTTGGTGGAATAAATGCTTTATTTAATAATGTGTTTTATATTAAAGCATTATCTTGTGATGGTGTGTATGAAGCTGTGTTTGTTGTAGATAACTTAGGAAATAATATGTTGTGTATTGATTCTAATAATGATAATAACTTGGCTAAAGCATCATTATAACATTTTCATCTTCGACATGTAAGCAAGAAACGCATAGGCCAAATCCAAAAGGATGGAGTCTTGGACTCAATTGACATAAAGTCAGATGATAGTTGTGAATCATGCTTACTTGGAAAAATAACAAAGTCACTCTTCACAAGTTCTTCTGCTAGGGGTGAAGGTTTGTTGGATCTTGTAAACACAGATGTGTGTGGACCCTTCAAAACTGCCACAAGAGATGCTAATCGTTA
The DNA here is from genome assembly GCF_052625555.1 of Lactuca saligna. Lineage (NCBI taxonomy): Eukaryota > Viridiplantae > Streptophyta > Magnoliopsida > Asterales > Asteraceae > Lactuca > Lactuca saligna. The sequence goes on from NC_136425.1 coordinate 56,110,580, forward strand.
TTATATTACTTTTATGGATGATTATAGTAGATATGGATATGTCTACTTAATCAAGCATAAGTCAGAGACTTTCGAAAGTTTTAAAGAGTTTAAACAGGAAGTCGAGAATCAATTGGGTAGGAACATTAAGATGCTTTGATCTAATTGTGGTGGTGACTGTCTTATTATAGAGTTCCTTGACTATATTAGGGAATGTGGGGTTGTCTCACAATTGACACCTCCCATGACACCATAGTTGAATGGTGTAGCTGAGAGGTGTAATCGAACCCTTTTAGACATGGTTCGGTCCATGATGAGTCGAGCTTCGCTACCAATCTAATTTTGGGGGTATGCCTTAGAGACCGCCGCCCATATCCTTAATCTGGTCCCTACAAATAAGGTTGCCAAAACACCTCACAAGGTGTGGACTGGAAAATTTCCAAATCTAGCCCACATCAAGATTTGGGGTTGTAAAGCTTTCGTCAGACGTGAGACTCACGATAAGATCGAACCTCGAAATGAGAGGTGTATTTTCATCGGCTACCCACAGAAATCCTTTGGTTACCTCTTCTACAGACCTAGTGAGAATGTAGTCTTTGTAGCAACGAGGGTCGTCTTTCAAGAGAGAGAGAGAGAGAGAGAGAGAGAAAGAGAGAGAGAGAGAGAGAGAGAGAAAGAGAGAGAGAGAGAGAGAGAGAGAGAGAGTTCATAAGCCAAGGAAACTGTGGGAGGAAAATTGACCTTGAAGAAATTCAAGAGTCAAGTGGTGAAGGAACTTCAAACCCAAGCACTCAACCTGAGGAGGAAACTCTTGTTGAGCCAATTAACATGTTTAAACCTTTGAGGCGTTCCACAAGGGTTAGGAATGTGATGGGTTTTGAGCATCCTAACACTCCTATAGTGTACATGCAACCCTAGAAACCTTGGATCTAGGTTTCACTAAGATACATACAAATAATTATTTTTCCAACGTTCTCATCCTATCTAGCATGGCATGGGAAACTTGAAGCAAATAAAGCTAGTAGAATTACTTACCTTGTAGTTGTAGTTGATTGCTTGCAGTTTGAGAGCCTAGCACCAATAGTGTGGATGCCTCAAATGGAAATCACAAATCACCACAAACTTTGGAACCTTGAGAGAATAGTTACAACCTTCTTGAAATCATCCCTCTTAGTACTTAACACACCTAGTGTGATTTCAAGAACCAAAGCCTCCTTTATATAGTGTGGTGGATTAGGGTTACATCCATGTAAACCCTAATACCCATGTCTTTTCATTTCCATGATATCCATTGGTTAAAGCTCCATGGCATATACATGGACTTTCCATGCAAGCCTAACCCATTTCAAGTAAGCATTAGCCCACAATATATATACACATGAGCCCATATTTAATTAGTCAAACTTTTGATCTCTAAATTAATTCTAGATTAATTGTAGATCAATACTAATTAAATAATATGATTTTATATTAATATATTAGAACTGATAATATATATTAATAAATCATAACTTAAACTATTCTCAAAATATTATCCATAAATTGTTCGGTGAAGTGCAACCCAAATGAACCATGCCAGGTAAGGTCAAGTACATACCAAATATAGTTATGGACTTAGACACTATATCCAAAAGTCTCCCACTTAGATAAGTCTAATAAATATACTTGCAAGTATGACTTCAGGAATCGATCAGCAATCGTAGCTCTTTAAATTCCGTTGAACCATGAAGCACCATTTTAGATTAGTGATCATATAATCCTCTGTTCTGGATATCAGCCAGAAAAATACATGGAACACGGTCTTGCTTATTGTCCAACATTTGTTTCCCGATTTCCGATTTGTTTGACATAGAACTTAACTGAACACATCAATTTAGTTATGATCGGCCCCGGTACATAGGTCAAAACAAAATCATCGAGGGGCCCAGATATCACCTCTAATTCTGGAAGGAACAGATAAACTTCAACTCATATGTTTGCTCTACTACTTGTTAAATTACATACAAAAGCACGGTTTATAACATCGAGTTACCAATGCATTTTCGTGCAATTAATGCATAACCAACTCATAGGAAACAAATCATATCTCTAGGTTTGAAGACTTATTTGATATTACCATCTCACGATCACTCGAGATAAATTCCATGGAGTGATACAAGTGAGCGTGGGTTGAATCCAATACTCAGAACTTATGAGCACTCATGAGTGTTGTAGCCCCTCTTTGTCTAACATCTTAGACCTCTACAAGCCAACCCATGACAGTCCTAATTCATATCTACTTCCAACATATGACCGACTGTGGAGAGTTTAAGAAATATGATATAAACCATAACATAATTATTCTGGAAGTCAAAACATGAAAAAAGAAATAATAGTAAACGATTGAAAAGAGATAACAACACATTACTCATAAACAACAGCTTTTATTTATCATCAAATGTCAATTACATTTTACAAATTTCCAGATTATCTAACTACTAAAACTAATATCATCCTTCAGCCCAATGCTCCGAGTATGCTGGTGATGCTTAACCCAAGTCAATCCCTTCTTTAGGGGGTCTACTGGGTTCTCATCTGATGATACCCTCTTAGCCACGAGGATTCCTTCTTCTATTCAATGTCTGACGTAGTCATATTTTCTGTCAATGTTTCTGTATCTCCCATGATCTCTTGGTTCCTTGGCTAAGGCAACAGCACTATTGTTGTCACAGAAAATCTCCATTGGATCCTTTATAGATGGTAAAACTCCAAGGTCTCCGATGAAGTTCTTTTGCCAGATAGCCTCCTTTGCTGCCTCGCTTGCTGCTATATACTCTAATTCACAAGTGGAATCAGCCACTATCTTCTGCTTGGAACTTTTCCAAGTAATTGCCCCTCCCACTAGCTATCTCAACCTTAACACTGGATAGGTAACTCACCTTTCTTGGAGTTATGCATGTTGAATATTTTCAACACTTCTACATAGGTGCTTTGACTAAGTACAATTAGCCTTTCAATCATGTTTCTCAAAATCCTTATTCCTAGGATATATGCAGCTTCTCCAAGGTCCTTCATAGTGAAACACTTCCCAAGCCAGGACTTTACTTCCTGCAGGGTTGGGATGTCATTTCCTATGAGTAGTATGTTATCCACATACAATACCAAAAAGCTAACTATACTCCCACTAGCCTTGACATAGACACAAGATTCATCTTCACTCCTTGAAAAGCCAAATTTTTTGACTTTCTCATCGAAGCAAAGATTCCATATGCGAGGTGCCTGTTTCCATCCATAAATGGATTTCTCGAGCTTACACACTCTATTGGGGTACTCTGTACTGACAAAACCCTATGGCTGAACCATGTAAACATCTTCAGCCAACTTTCCATTAAAGAAAGTGGTTTTGAGATCCATTTGTCATATTTCTTAGTCATGAAATGCAAAAATGGCTAACAGAACGCTAATAGATTTAATCTTGGCCACGGGTGAAATGGTCTCATCGTAATCAATTCCTGGAGTTTGAGAATAACCATTTGCAACCAGTCTTGCCTTATAAGTGTGTACATTACCATCCATGTCGGTCTTCTTTTTGAAGATCCATTTGCACCCAACTATCTTACGATTAGGTACATTGTCAACCAAGTTCCAAACTTGATTGTCATACATGGACTGTATCTCACTATCCATAGCCTCTTTCCATTTAGCAGCCTCAGGGCCTGCCATGGCTTTCGTTTAGTTGTTAGGCTCATCCAGATTTACCAGTGTGTTATCACTGATAAGTGTTTCACCTTCTAAAGGAATATGGAAACCATAATAATGCTCAGGTGCATTCCTAACTCTGGTGGAACGCCTTTAAGGTATAAATTCTTTAGTCGGCTCAACAGGAGTTTCCTCCTCAGGTTGAGGGCTAGGATTTTAGGTTCCTTCACCACTTGGCTCTTGAATTTCATCATGGTCAATTTGCCTCCCACTGTTTCCTTGGCTTATGAATTCTCTCTTTCGAAAGAATCCTCTTCTTGCTACAAAGACCACATTATCATTGGGTCTGTATAAGATGTAACCAAAGGATTTCTGTAGGTAGCTAATGAAAATACACCTTTCGCTTAGGGGTTTGAGCTTATAGTGAGTCTCGCATCTCACAAAAGCCTCACAACCGCAAACCTTGATGTTGTCTAGATTAGGAACTTTTCCAGCCCACACCTCGTGAGTAGTTTTGGTAACCTTCTTTGTTGGGACTTGATTTAGGATATGGGTGGCAGTCTCTAAGGCATACCCCCAAAATGAGATTGGTAGCAAAGCTCGACTGATCATGGAATGAACCATGTCCAACAAGGACCGATTGCGCCTCTCAGGTACATCGTTCAACTGTGGTGTCCTAGGAGGTGTCAATTGTGAGACAATCCCATATTCCTTAAGATAGTCAAGGAACTCAGTACTAAGATACTCACCACCATGATCGGATCGAAGCATCTTAATGTTCCTGCCCAACTGATTCTCCCCTTCTTACTTAAACTCTTTTAATTTTTCAAAGGTATCTGACTTATGCTTGATTAAGTAGACATATCCATATATACTAAAATCATCAGTAAAAGTCACATATAAGCGATTAACATCTCTTGTGACGGTTCTGAAGGGTCTACACACATCTGTGTGTATGAGGTCCAACAAACCTTCACCCCTAGCACAAGTGCTAGTAAAAGGTGACTTTGTCATTTTACCAAGCAAACAAGATTCACAACTATCATCCGACTTTAGGTAAAAGGACTCCAAGACTCCATACTTTTGGAGTTGGCCTATGCGTTTCTTGCTTACATGTCCAAGACAAAAATGCCATAAAGAAGCTTTATCTAAGCTAGTGGAAGAGTCAATACACAAGACATTATTTCCTAGATTATATACAATAGATACAGTTTCATACACACCATCACAAGGTATTCTTTAAAATAAATAACATTATTAAAGAAAGCATCAATACTACCATTATTATTATTATCAAAATAAAAGGTGAAACCTTTTTTATACAATGCATGAAAGGAAATAACATTTCTTTCCATTTTTGGCGAATACTAACATTTATTCAAATCTAATGTAAACCCACTATTTAGCACTAAGGAATAAACTCCTATCTTGGTGACAGGTAAAGCTTTCCTGTTTCCCATGATCAAGTTTATCTTTCCCTGCTCTACATTCCCACTTCTTCTTAGTCCCTGCAAATCAAAACATATGTGAATACCACAACCTGTATCAAAGACCCAAGACTTAGAATGAGGTGAGTTATTAGACAATATAGTGTATATACCTACATGGTTGGGTTTTACTTTCCCATCCTTCAAATCTTCCTAGTACTTTGGGAAGTTTCGCTTCCAGTTCGACTTTTCATCGCAATAGAAGCATTCAGCCTCATTAGGTTTAGCAGAAGGAGTGACAAAACCTTTCTTGGTTTTGATTGAAGAGGAGCCTTCAAGGGTCTTACACTTTGTACCCTTAGAAGGGTTCTTTCTCTTCTTCCCTTTTCCATGCCCAATTGCCAAGACATTGGCCATAGTTGGAGTAGGAGTAGGAGTAGTAACAACCGTCTTACCCTTTAGACTACTTTCGGCAGTCTTCAAGAGTCCTTGAAGTTTGTTGAGGGTGACTTCTTCCTTGTTTATGTGATATGTCATGTGGAATTGAACATAACACGATGGTAAGGAGTGCAAAATGAAGTCTATTGCTAACTCCTTGGAGAAGTTCACATTTAGCTTCAGTAAACGGTCTACATATCTTTGCATTTTCTGCATGTGGCCCGTGATAGGTTCACCATCCTTCATTCTGGTTGTTATCATGGAGGAGATTATTTCATATCGCTCTTGACGAGCACTTTTATGGTAGCGGTCCATCAAGTCCTAGTGCATCTCAAAAGGATAATAGTCCTCATAGGAATTTTGGAGCTCGGCTGTCATGGTGGCCATCATGATGTATGCCACTTTTGTAGCATCTCTTTCAGGTACCTCATATTCAGCAAGCTCTTCAAGAGTAGCAGTTTGCTCTGGTACCTTCATCTCCTTGTCAAGAACATATTCTTTGTTATCATAACGAGTGACCATCCTGATGTTTCTGATCCAATCTGTAAAGTTGGATCCATCAAAGATGACTCTCCCACAAAGATTCATGATGTAGAAGGAGCTTGTAGGGTTTGAGCCAGAAGCATTGTTATTGGAAGACATCTGAAAAGAAGAGGGAATATATTAGATTAGATATAGAGATAGTCCTAAATAAAACACCCAAATGTAATATTAAGGCTAGGACCCAACACAATATTTTATAACTTAGAAGAGGGATGTCGTAATCTAAGCTATAAGATATTTGAAGGTAGGTGAATGACGATTCACCAATTTCCACCATGAAAAACAAAATATTTAATTAGGTTTTAATAGGTTTAGAAACTCCTAGATTCTTTGAGATTTATTAAAGTCGCTTCAATGGTATGTTTCAATCTCGAGTGAGCCTTTCATGTTTGTGACTGGGATGCCGAGGATCACAAAACAAGGTGTGAAGTAACTATGCAAATTACGTGGTACCCTTAATGTATTACCCCTCAATCGATGTGCCGTTTAACCACACACGCTCCATCGATACTATGATAAACATTAAGTCACCCTTTAACTACCTTGTTAAGTTCAAGTTAGTGTGCCGGTTAACCACACACGCTCCACTAACAACTTAAACAAAGTGTAAAGTGTAATTTCATGGATTAGCACCTTATTCACATTTTCCTAAAGTAACTAATATTGGGAATTTAATTTAAGCATTTAGTTACTTTATAATCATTATACTTTTAATTAGAATTTATAAGTCCTTGTCCTACCCGTTCGGATAACAACCCTCCATTGATCAAGGAAGTGGAGGGTGAGAGTGGACACCCATTAAGGTACCATTTTATATGCAACAACCTTATACCCCTCTTATAGACCGACTTTGTGAATGAGGCGTACTAGCGGTAAGACGACTTGATCTTATATATATATATATATATATATATATATATATATATATATATATATATATATATATATATATATATATATATATATATGATATTAACTTACAATATTATAAAGTATAAGGGTTGAATTTTAACTTTGAAAATTCTAAAGGTTGGAACTAAAGTTTTGTAAACTTTCAAAACTTTTCATTTCTTATAACTTATGAATTTAATTGAGTATTAAAAATGAAGACTCTTAATTTTTTATAACCCTTGTGTTCTTTTAATGGTTTTTATTAAAGTGTGACCTTTGGTTTTCCATACCTTGTGGACAAGTTATGGACTCCATTAAAACACGTAAAGATCATGAATTAAACTACCAAGTAGGTTAAAAACAATTCCTATGATCATCTAATCTTCATAAGTTCAAGAACATGAACATTTCAAGAATCATAAATTAGTCATAAAACTTGTAATTTTGATAATAGCCATTGTAAATGGATTAGCATAAACATTAAACCATCAAAAACAAGTTTTATAATACCAAAACAGTTTAGGGTAATGTTTCTAGTCCATTTCCAGCAGCAAAACTCAAACATCTAAACACTGCAGCCTTTACTCATCGAGTGCATGAACAGACTCGATTAGTAGCATGGATTTCTTCATGGAATCATTGAGTCCCCCCATGGAATCGGCGAGTTCATACGTGCAGTGAACAAAAAAAATTCAATTCTCAAGCTATTAGCATCAAGTATCAAGTAAACAAGCCTAGTCTCTGATACCACTAATGGGTTTTGAGCATCCTAACACTCCTATGGTGTACATGCAACTCTAGAAACCTTGGATCTATCTTTGACTAAGATACATGCAAATAATTATTTTTCCAAGGTTCTTATCCTATCTAGCATGGCATGGAGAACTTGAATCAAATAAAGCGAGTAGAGTTACTTACCTTGTAGTTGTAGTTGATTGCTTGGAGTTTGAGAGCCTAGCAACAATAGTGTCGATGCCTCAAATGGAAATCACAAATCACCACAAAGTTTGGAGCCTTGAGAGAATAGTCACAACCTTCTTGAAATCGGCCCTCTTAGTACTCAACACACCTAGTGTGATTTCAAGAACCAAAGCCTCCTTTATATAGTGTGGTGGATTAGGGTTACATCCATATAAACCCTAATACCCATGTCTTATCATTTCCATGAGATCCATGGAGTATCCATGGACTTTCCATGCAAGCATAGCCCATTTCAAGTAAGCATTAGCCCACAATATATAAATACAAGAGCCCATATTTAATTAGTCATACTTTTGATCTCTAAATTAATTCTAGATTAATTATAGATCAATACTAATTAAATAATATGATTTTATATTAATATATTAGAACTTATAATATATTAATAAATCATAACTTATACTATTCTCAAAAGATTATCCATAAATTCTTTAGGTGAAGTACAACCCAAATGGACCATGCTGCGTTGGGTCAAGTACACACCAAATATAGTTATGGACTTAGACACTATATCCAACATAATGCACCTGGGCATTATTATGGTTTCTATATTACTTTGGAAGGTGACACATTTATCAGTGATAAGACATTGGTAAGTCTGGATGATCCGAACAGTTACGTGGAAGCCATGGCAGGCCCCAATTCTACCAAATGGAAAGAGGCAATGGACAACAAGATAGAGTCCATGTATGACAACCAGGTTTAGGATTTGGTTGAGAATGTACCAGGTCATAAGACAGTTGGGTGAAAATGGATATTCAAGAAGAATACCTACATGGATGGTAATGTACACACGTACAAGGCGCACCTGGTTGCAAAGGGTTTTTCTCAAACTCCGAGAGTTGATTATGATGAGACCTTTTCACCAATAGCCAAGATTAAGTCTACTAGGGTATTGTTAGCCATTGTTGCATTTCATGACTATGAAATATGGCAAATGGATGTCAAAACCACTTTCCTTAATGGAAAGTTGGCTGAGGATGTTTACATGAATCAGCCAAAGGGTTTTGTTAGCATAGAGTACCCTAATAAAGTGTGTAAGCATGAGAAATCCATCTATGGACTGAAACAAGCACCTCGCAAATGGAATCTTTGCTTCGATGAGAAAGTCAAAGTGTTGGCTTTTCGAGTACTGAAGATGAATCATGTGTATATGTCAAGGCTAGTGGGAGTATAGTCAGCTTTTTGGTACTGTATGTGGATGACATACTACTCATAGGAAATGACATTCCAACCTTGCAGGAAGTAAAGTCCTGGCTTGGGAAGTGTTTCGCTGTGAAGGACGTTGGAGAAGCTGCCTATATCTTAGGGATAAGAATTTTGAGAGACTGGAGTAAAAGACTAATTGGACTTAGTGAGCATACATACTTGGATAAGGTGCTGAAGAGGTTCAGCATGCAAGATTCCAAGAAAGGAGAGTTACCCATTCAGAGTAACGTCATATTGAGTAAGACTCAAAGCCTGAGTACTGAGGCTATGATAACATAAATGAGTCGAGTACCTTATGCTTCTACTGTAGGCTCGATCATATATGTTAGGACTTGTACTCGTCCTGATGTGGCCTTTACATTGAGAATGGTCAAAAGATCTCAGGGGAACCCTTTTAAGGCTCACTGGACTACTGTAAAGAATATTCTAAAATACCTACGGAGGACTAAGGAATGGGTCCTTACCCTCGGTGGGAGTGATGACTTGAGAGTTGTAGGGTATACTGATGCTAGCTTCTAGAATGATAGGGATAATTTCCTCTCTCAGTCGGGCTGGGTCTTTACCTTAAACAAAGGATTAATTACTTGGAAAAGTTCCAAGCAAGAGAGAGTGACTGATTCAACTTGCGAATTAGAGTATATAGTGGCAAGCGAGGCAGCAAAGGAGGCAATATGACTGAAGAACTTCATTGGAGATCTTGGAGTTGTACCAGCTATTAAGGAGCCTATGGAAATCTTCTGTGATAGTGAAAGTGTAGTTGCCTTAGTGAAGGAACCAAGGGATCACGGGAGATCCAAAGACATTGACAGAAAACACAATTTCATCAGACATCATATATAAGAAGGACTCCTTGTGGCAAAAAGGGTATCATCGGATGAGAACCCGGCAGATCCCCTCATGAAGGGACTGGGCAGGGTTAAGCATCTCCAGCATGCAAGGATCATAGGTCTAAAGGATGATATTAGTTTTAGTAGTTAGATAACTGATAAAATTGTAAAGTGTAATTGACATTCGATGATGAATAAAAGTTGTGTTTCTTTAAGAGTAAAGTGTTTCTATCTTTTGTCAATCATTTACTATTATTTCTTTTCCATATTTTGACTTCTAGAATATATATGTTATGTTTTACATATTATTCAAATTATCCACAGTTGGTCATATGTCAGAAGTAGATATGAATTAAGACTATCATGAGTTGGTTGTAGAAGGTCTAAGATGTTGTATATGGCCTCAACACTCATGAGTGCTCATAAGTTTTTAGTATTGGATTTAACCCACGCTTACTGGTATCTCTTCATGGAATTTATCTCGAGTGATCTTGAGACAGTAATATTATATAAGTCTTCAAACCTAGAGATATGTATTGTTGCCTATGAGTTGGTTATGCATTGATCGTATGAAACCGCATTGGTAACTCGATGTTATAAAACGTACCTTTGTTTGTAGTTTAACAAGTAGTAGAATAACCATATGAGTCAAAGTTCATCTGTTTCTTCTTGCATTAGAAGCGATATTTGGGCCCCTCGATGATTTTCTTTTGACCTATGTACCGGGCCCAATCAGAACTAAATTGATGTGTTCAATTAAGTTCTATGTCAAACAAATCGGAAATCGGGAAACAAATTGCTGGACAATAAGTAAGACATTGTTCCATGTATTTGTCTGGATGATATCTAGAACAGAGGATTATATGATCACTTATCTTAAATGGTATATCATCATCTTCTCAGTTCCAAGAGACCTTGAAAAGAGCTACGATTGCTTCTTTTGTTCCTAAAGTCCTACTTGCAGTTATAGTTATTAGATTTATCAAAGTGGGAGATGGTTGTATAAGTTGTGTAAGTCCATAACTATATCTAGTATGTACTTGACCTGACCCGACATGGTCCATTTGGGTTGCATGGCATCATTCATTAGGATAAACTAAATGAGAGAAATAACACTTGTAGTTTATTAATATATTATAAGTTCTAATATATTAATAGTATTATTTAATTAGTATTGATCAAAGTGATCAAACGACAACTAATTAAATATATGGGTTGATTATGTAAATCATCCATAACTTATTAGTGGGCTAAAAGGCTCCATGGATTATTAAGTTGGGTAAAACCCATAAGATGCTCCTTGGGAGTTACAAACACATGGGTCATGGAAATGAAGAGTCATGTCACATTAGGGTTTACATGGTGTAACCCTAGATGTGACACACTATATAAAGAACATGCCATCTACCAAAATCGGCTACACAAGTGGTCGCTAGAGGGCTAGGCCGATTTATACAAGTGTTATACATTCTCAAAGTTATTGCAAAGCATTTGGTGTTGTGCGAAGCATTTGAGGCATCACACTTGGGGTGCTAGGCTCTCAAGGTTTTCAAGGAGTCAAATCAACTACAAGGTATGTAATTCTAGCCATCTTTTAGATTAAGAGTTCCCCATGTATGCTAGATAGGATTATGAACCCTGGAAATCACATTTTGCATGTATTTTAGACAAACATAGATCCAAGGTTTTCTAGAGTTGCATGTACAGTTAGGGGGTGTTAGAATGCTCAAAACCCATCACTTCTTGCATAACGTTATTGCTAAGCACAACTTGGTTTTGGATTAGGTGTCTAAGCCCATAACTATAATTAGTATGTACTTGACCCGAGAGTAGCATGGTATATCATACGTTGCATTCACCCGAACAATTTGATCAGGTGAATATTTGAGAAAGAGGTTATTTATGATTTATTGATATATTATAAGTATAATATATCAATTGAGGACTC